>NC_048597.1:225931821-226179321 GCF_003668045.3 Cricetulus griseus | reverse complement strand
CTATGTATGGGTGCCAGAGAACAGCTTACGGAATTGAGTTCTCCACTTCTGTGGATCTTGGGGAAGAAAACTCAGGTCGTCAGGCTCGACTCTACCTTCCCGGCTGTAGCCATTCTTTGAAAATAGATGAATGGGTATACAACGGAGGCTAGCAGGTGGTGGCTAAATCTTCCTGTGGTCAGGAAGCCCCCTCTGAGAAAACAGTAGCCAGGGCAGCCTTGAACATAAAGTACTGTGCTTAACAAGTTGGGGGTCCCATTCCTTGGATGTTCCAGAAGGCCCAGATCCTAATTCTTGCATGTAAGAGTTAGGATCCTATCCAAAGCCATCAGTAAATGATTCTTTACTGAACTGGCTCACTCAATCCTCAAAACAACCAACAGAGTAGATTTTGTCGTTACTGAGGATTTTTGTTATTGTTGTTGTGGTGGTGGTGGTTTTGTTTGTTTGTTCTTTTTTGTCTCACTATGTAGACCTGGATACAGACTGGAACTCACTATGTAGACCAGGCTACTCTTGAACTCACAGAGGGTCCACCTGCTTTTGCCTCCCAAGAGCTGGGGTTAAAAGTGTGTTCCACCATTCCTAGCATTGCCCTCCCCTCCTCTTACAGATGAAGAAGCCTGAGGCACACAGAAGTAAAAAAAAAAAATGCTTGAAGTTACACAAGTCGTACATGGGCAGAGTCTGAGCTGGAGATGGATTGCAAGCCTGTACTTAGTCAACACACAATGCAACATTTCTGCAGCTAGAACTGGGAAAGACCAACAGCCAGTGAGCTGTGTGGAGACCTCAGATGGAGAGAGCCCAGTGCTTAGAACAATCAGATTAGTGTCCGTCTCTGTGGGCAGAGCCGCCCTTTCACAGTAGTAACTACAGAGCTCCATAACCATCAAAGAACTGAGAACAGGGGCTGTTGCATTGCCAGCCACCAGAGGGAGTTCTCTGTTCCTCCCTCCTCCCAGGCCGGGGAAGATCACGGAAGACAGGGTGAAAACAAACAGGAAGGATGGAGTGAGGTGTGGGGTGGGACGACTAGGCTATTGCGCTCCTGATCTCACTTCTCTGTGATGGCCTGCCCAAGATGAGTCGGCCAATATCCTGCCACTGGGGGAAGGGGGTGTGGCATCTGGAGGGGTGTGTGTCACAGCTTAGCAGCCAGCGCTTGCACCTGCCGAGCCATCTTACCAGCGTCTGTATTTTCTTCTTCAAGTTTTGTGAGTTGTTTGCATTGCTGGGGGCTGAGGGCTTACCCTTGCCAGGCAAGCACTGTACCACTGAGGTGTAAGTCACTTGTGATGGAATCCGGGCTACTGAATCCTCACTGTCTAGGACTGAGCATGGCACACAGTAGGTAGTTAATAAATGTGTTCGACAAGGAATGAATGAAGTTGGGGTCATGTCGTGTAAGGGGCGAGGAAAGGACAGGAAGGAGTGGAGAAGAAAAAGGGCGGAGAGGCGGAGATAAGGGAGACTTGGGGAGGGAGTCCTCAGCTGTAAGCCAGCAAAGGCAGGCTCGTCAAGGAGTTCCCAGGTCTGCTGTTTTGACCCCAGTGCAGAAGAGGAAACCACGTTGCTGACCCAGAGATCCGAAAATGTGGGCAAGAATGCCTCAGCCATGATTGTGGTTAGTGACAGAGTCACCCAAGGGAGGAGGGTGACTGGGTTCCACCACCCCCATGGAACAAACCGTCGAGCAGTCCGCTCCAGTCGTTTCATTTATATTTGCAACATATAAACGTGTGTGCGTGCAGACAAAGGAGCTGGGGATGCCATTCTTACGAGTACGTGTAAAGTTTGGACAGCGTCCTTCACGTGGGCGCGGCTGCATCCTGAGCGTGTACCGGGAGAGTCGGCACCCGCTGTATACCTGCTGCAGCTGGTCCAGGAACTGCTCGTGGCGCTCATCCTCGCTGCCGCGGGCCTTGATCAGACTGTCGCTCAAGTCCTCTCCGATCACCTGGGCGGTGTACAAGTTTCGGAAGACGCGGGCAAGCAGGTGCGAGATGTCCTGCGTGCGCAGCGAGGCGGGGCGCAGACGCAGCATCTGCGGCTCCGGGATCGGCGGGAGCGCTCGGAACCCGGAGTAGACCGACCGCGTGGGGAAGCCGTACTGGCAACCATCGACGAAGGCGCTCGAGGCCCGCAAGGAGGACCTTCTGGTGAGCATGCTGGGCGTGCCGGACCTGGCCCGGGGCGAGGTGGACGCCCACAAGGTCTCTGGGGTCGTGTCGACCTGGGAAACTGCAGATCGCAGCTCTTCCACGCTCTCCGGCTCCATGGCAACGGAGACGCGGCAGACTCCGCGTCCCACTTCTGCTTCCGGCTCCGCCCCTTCCGTCTAGTTTTTCTCTAGCAGAGCGTCATCCCTGTCGTCATCGCAAAGGCTTGCATTTCTAACGTCTGGCTAGGTGTTCTAGGCTGGCCCCAAACTCACCGTTCTCCCGCCTCCTCCTCAGCTTCCCGAGAGCTGGACGCAGGTGTGTGCTGCCCTGCCAGCTAACGTCACCTTTATTTTTTTCTTGGTAAAGATTTGTTTTTATTTTGTGTGTGTCTGTGTGCCCGTGAGTGCAGTTGCCCATGCAGGCCAGGGAGGGCGTCGGATCTCCGGGAGCTGGAGCGATAGGCAATTGTGAGACATGATGCGGGTTCTGGGGCCTGTCCTCTGGTCCTCTGCCAGAGCAGTGCATGTGCTCTTAAAGGCTGGGCCTGCACCTCTTCGGCCCCAGCATCACCCTTCCTACAGGCGAACTAATTATGAAGTTTAATGGGCAGAAGGATTCAGGCGGGTCTGGCTGCAAAGCCTTGTTTCTTACTATCTAAATGCCTCCATCAGTTCTCTCCCTCTCCGTCTCCCTCTCCCTCTCCTCTCCTCCCTCCCTCTCCTCCCCCCTCCCCCCCTCCCCCCCTCCCCTCCCCCTCCCCTCCCTCCCCTCCCTCCCCTCCCCCCCTCCCCTCCCCCTCCCCCTCCCCTCCCTCCCCTTCTCCCTCCCCCCTCTTTAATTTGCTCAGAAGATCTTCATACATATTGTTTCTTAAAAAACAATTTGTTGTTTTTGCTTTTGTTTTGAGTCAGAGTCTCACTCTGAAGCTCAGGCCATCTTGGAGGTCACTATAGAGACATGGGCTGTGGCTTTCCAGGAATCCTACCCCTTCACTGCCAGGCTAGGGCTGCTGAGGCATCCAGCCTAAAGGAGCAACCAGCTGCGAGGTACAGAAGGCCACTGTTGTGTGAGCCAGTCGAATAGCCTCCTTTGTAATTTAATTATTTATTTTGGTTTTTTCAGACAGGGTTTCTCTGTGTGGTGGCGCACGCCTTTAATCTCAGCACTTGGGAGGCAGAGGCAGGCGGATCTCTGTGAGTTCAAGACCAGCCTGGTCTACAAGAGCTTGTTCCAGGACAGCCTCCAAAGCCACAGAGAAACCCTGTCTCGAAAAACCCAAAATAAAATAAAATAAAAAATAAAAGATTAAAGTGTAGCTGGGCGTTGGTGGCGCACCCCTTTAATCCCAGCACTCGGGAGGCAGAGGCAGGTAGGTGGATTTCTGTGAGTTCGAGACCAGCCTGGTCTACAAGAGCTAGTTCCAGGACAGCCTCCAAAGCCACAGAGAAACCCTGTCTTGAAAAAAAAAAAAAAACCAAAAAAAAAAAAAAAAAAAAAGATTATTATGTGTCTTGAGTGTTTTGCCTACATGTATGTATGTGCCCTATGTTGGAAGTTCTGTACCTCCACACACCTTTGCCTAACACAGGTGCCAAAATAGTCACTTTCTGTTCAGGTGTGAGCATGCTTGCTTAACAGCCCCAAACCCACTTCCTGAGTTGAGTCCCAGGATGTCCACCACAAACCTGAGCCATTTCTGCTGCTCTTGGTTGGCTCCCTTGTTGCTCTTAAAGAGACCGTTCTATCCAGAGGGTGGGAAAAACAAAGTGTGTGTGTGTGTGTGTGTGTGTGTGTGTGTGTGTATGAGTGTGTGTGTTAAGTCGTGCACTTGAAAGAACCAGGCTGTGACCGTCTCCTGCTACACTTCCCTGCAAGCAAAGAGCTCACCCAGTCAGGCGAAATGCCCATTCCTGCATTCCAGGCAACTGGGACCCTGGAAGTATTTGCCCAAATATCCCAAGTGTATTTCCAGGACTACGGTAGGCCTCCTCTTTAACTCCCTGCTCTAGTGCTGACTGGTATGTGCAGTAAGGGTAGCTTGAGAGCGGAAGGAACCTGGGTAGACAGGCCATCTGTCCAAAATTTTCCACACATATTCCAGGTTCGCACTGGTGCAGGGAAGAGCTTTGCATGGGAGAGTAGCAGAGTGTTCGTGACCCTATTGTAAAGGGAGACTCTCCCCAGAGCGGGTGGCCCTGCCATTAACAGCTGCTCCACTGTGGAAGTTCCCGGTGTCCTTCCCTGATACACAGGAAGGCAGGACAACTGATTCTTGCTGTTATTTTGTTTGTCCAGATGCCCCCAGAGAAAGTCACAGGGAGTTTGAGCCTGTCACAGAGAGGCTCCCACCCCCTCCTTTGCATGCATCTTACTGTCTGCTCAGCTGACCTGTCCAAGGCAATGTCTCTCACAATGTCTAGTCCCTCTGGTGGCAAAGGCCACTCTAGTCCTCACATGGGTGGCTCTGCCACCCCTCCCTGTCTCTCACTCCAGAGTCCCTTGCTTTCCTCTTTTCCTGTCATCCCTTCCCCAACTTCCTGTCTCTATTCTTCTAGAATCTCTGTGCCTGGCTAACCTCTGCCCGTTCCTGACCCTGCCTTCCACAGGGTTCAATTTCGTTCAGCTCTGAATAACTCCAGTCACCTCCCCAAGGGGACTCCCCGGGCACAAAGGGAATTTCCAGTGCGCTCTTGTCTTCCTTTCATAGTCTCGCCTGCAGCCTGCAGCTTGTGTTTATCTATCTCTCGACTTGGAACACCTTCTTTTACTTAATTATTTTTTTACTTTCATAGGTCAAACATTCTCAATTATCATGATTCACAAAACAGAACCTCAAACTGTGCACAAAGTAAAACATGCTAGGCCCAGCGACATTGGCCTGTCGCCCCAGCAGCATAGGAAACTGAGGCAGGAGGACTGCTAACTCAATGTCTGTGTAGGCTGCACAGAGAGCTCAAGGTCAGTCTGGGCAATTTAGCAAGGTCCTGTCTCAAAATAGCAAGTGAAAGATGACCGGGGATGCAATTCAGTGGGAGAGAGCTTGCCTAGTGTTCTCCAGGCCCTAGGGTCAATCCCCAGGACTGAGGGTAAACTAAGAAATTTAATAAAAGTATCCTCAGTTCTTTTCCCCACATTAGTAAAGTATTACCATATTGTTATGGCTATTTTTCCTGCTTATGCAAACACTGATATCTATAAAGTAAGTTTTTGTTATTAAAAAAAAAAACAAAATGCCACGTTATGTGTTATTGCCCTCTCTTCATTTACTCTATAGCAAGTTACAGGAACTGTTTGTTCATTTGTTTGGTTTTGGTTTCACTGTAAACAGTCATCAAGAGGAACTTTGCTCATGTTTGTACATACTTTGTACACTGTATAATAGTTATGTGTGGTAATATGCTGGAATTCCTCCCCCAAAGGTCTGTACATTTTAGCACTGGGCTGGTGAACTGGTTGTTTCACAGTTAGATGACCATCAGTGAGGGCATCTGGGTATTTTTTTTGTTTACTGCATATTTGTGTGTGCGGGTGCATGTGGAGGCCAGGGATCAGCTTCAGCTTTTATTCCTCAGGAGCCATTTATCTTGTTTTCTTGTTTATGTGTTTGCTTGTTGGAGACAGTGTCTTACTGTGCAACCCTGGCAGACCCGGAACTCATCTTGTAGACCATACTGGCCTCGATCTCAGGAATTATCCTGCCCCTGCCTCTTGAGTGCTGGGATTAAAGGTGTGCACCACCATACTCCAATCATACTGTTTCTTGAGACAGGGTCTCCCATTGGCCCTGAGTCTCCTAGCAGGCTAGGCTGCCTTGCCAGTGAGCCCCAGGGATCCCCTGGTCCCTGACTCCTCAGCACTGGGATTACAAGCATGTGCCACCACACCTGGTATTTTTACATGGGTCCTGGGGTTCGAACCTGAGTCCCCCCTCATGTTTGCACAAGTACTTTAATGGCTGAGCTGCCCCCTCGGACCACTGAACGTTTTAAATATGCTTTGAATCATATCTTGAATTTCATCACTAGCCCCACGCCTCCCACCTGAACTGCCTTATACTGGACGTCCTCTCTTGGAGGTCTAGAACCCTCCACTGTATCCAAAACTGAGTGCTGAAGACAGCTCTGTCTTCCAGATCCCTGCCTGAAGTCCTGAGGTCATCCTTGAATCCTCAGTTTCCCTAATAGCTCCCTCCCTCAATCCTGTTGGCTCTAATTAAAAAACAAAACAAAACAAAAAACCCAACTATTTTTATTTATGTGTATGCGTGTGGACATTTGAATGAGCTGTGTTCATGCAGGCGCCTGTAGAGGACATCAGGACATAGTCATAGGCTATTGTGAATTGCCGGATGTGGATTTTGGGAACAGAACCCAGGTCCTCCAAAAAGCAATGCATGCTTTCAACCTTTCAGCCACTGAGCCTTCCCTCCGCTTTTGAAAACTTGCTGGGTGGATTCTGTCACCTTTCACCCGAAGAGAACCCTGCTGTGGGAGGGAGGGCCCAGGCACCCTTCACCCCTAGGTAAATGACTGATGGCAGGAGTCTCCTCTCTCGGGCTCCCTGTTTTAGTTCCTGTCCATTCATGGCGACTTCTTCAGCCGTCAGAAGAATACATTCTGAGTATGAGTCAAATGAGGTGTTTCTTCGGGAGAAGCTGGGAGCACCTGCGGGCCAACAGGCCTCAGACCCTGTTACCCCTCCATTACGCCCTCCTTGTCACCTCAGACTCTACAGGGATCACTTCTTGTGTTTACTACAGCAGCTCTTTCCTTTCCCTTAGAATGTAAGCTCTATGACAGACAGCAGGAGGTTTTTTGATATATTTTGAACACCAAAGATTCCCAGGTTTCTATGTGCCCTGTAGATGATGGATCTTTAATGAATATTTATTCAAACAACACAGTAGAACAGCTTTCAAACACAGGTTTCTGTGCTTTCTTCAGATGGGACAGTCTCTCTAGCCCAGGTGCACTGTCTCCCTGTCATGTGGCTTCTGATCGCCCCAGGTAAGGCGCCAACGGCCAACTAAAAAAATGATTCCAGGGGCTGGAGCTGGCTCAGCAGTTAAAAAGCACTGACTGCTCTTCCAGATGACTCTGGTTCTGTTCCCAGCACCTACATGGCAGCGCAAAGCTATCTGTAACTCTAGATCTGACAACCTCACACAGACATACGTGCAGGCAAAACACCAATGCACATAAAAAAAAATTCTTACCAAAAAAAAGAAGGAAAGAAAGAAATTACTCCATTCAGGACTAGCTTTGTGAACTGGTAAGCTTACTGGGGTCACATACGGAGAGATGCATGGGTGAGTCAGAGGCAACTGAGTCACTGAAAAGCCCACCCCAGCCTAGGTGATGACGCATGAAGTCGTCCCTGAAGAACTTGCAGGCAGCTCCAGAGAAGCCTCCCCTCCCTCTGCAGCTCTGTTCCCTGACTAGAGAAAACTGGAAGAGGCCTTGTAAATTTTGTAATTTCCTGAGCCTTGCAAGTTTCCTTAGCTTCCCACCCTCCCTCTCCTTCCAATGGGGAATTTTCCAGTTCAGAGGAGATAGCCACAGGACACTCTCCCCAGGATCCATGAAGCACTCCACCTACTTGTAGCTGGCGTGGATGGAGATGAGCAGTGAGTGTCCACAGTAAAGTCAACTCTGTTTCAGTACCCATGAATGCTAATACATATAATCACAGAAAAGAAACCCTCAATTGCAGGGCATGGTGGTTCACCCCTTTAATCCCAGCACTCCTGAGGGAGGCAGAGGCAGGCAGATCTCTGAGTTAGAAGCCAGCCTGTTCTATAGAGCAGGATAGCCAGAGCTACAGAGAAACCCTGTCTTGGGAAAAAAAGAAACCCTCAAGAACCCTGTGCTGTCCTGCGATTAGCAGGAGGGCTGCAACCTTGCGGCCCTTGCTGGCATCTGGATCCCTGCAACCTATGACTGATGTCAGACCAGTGTGGTCTGAAGACCCCTCCTTGCCTTCTTTGCCTCCTAGGGCAGGCGACCTTCCCATTTCCTGTTGATGCAACTGAACCCGGTTCAGGACCTTCTGCCTGGAATGGGGTGAAGTTGACGGTTTTCACAAAGAGCAGGGGAACGCCCTCACACCAAGAGGCTCTGTGGCCACCTGGATATGTTAGAGAAGGCCACATAGAGAAGGGCTGCGGGCAAGTAAATTCTAGCACAGATCCCTTGGCAGGCAAGTGTGGGTGCCACGTGCTGCACATCTGTTTCTTGTGTTTAACCCAAAGCCCACGTTTGCTCCCAGGCTGCAGAGAGGCTAAACGACCTGCTGGGATTCTCACATCAGCAAACTGCAGAACCAAGTTAAAGAGTCCTTTACCCTGATGCTCGGGGACTTGGGTTCTGAACTTGGGAGGGGACTGGATAAGCCTCATTGGCTCACCCACCCAGGCTATTCTTGGTTTGAGTTTCATGGGGGATGGGGTGGGTGGGGGCTGAGCCAGGCCAGTCCTGGAGCCTGACCACCCTGACATTCAGTGTCCTTGTGCGGATAATGCACCAACATATATGCACATATCACCTTCGGAGTGAGGCATGGCAGGGAGGGAGTCCCAGAGAAATGACTCTTGACAATGCTATACTGGGCCTCTTTCACCTGCCCATAGTCACCTCAGACGCCCCTCACCCATGCCCACCTTTGCCTAGACACTTGACACTGGGACAGCCAGGGTTTGGGGATGGGACAATGCCTGGAACTCTGCCTATACAGAGCAAATCACAGAAGCTCTGTGCTCCAGAGTAAGCCTGCCACTGAGCCATATGAGTCACCAGCGTCTCAGGAGGTTTTTTGAGGGTTGAGTAGGGTAAACGAGGCAGGCGCCTGGCCAGGGCGAGGCCCACACAGCTGCCCCTGGAAGTTGGGATATCGAGACAGAGTTCAGCCACTTTGTAGTTTAGTACAAACAGTACAAAGCCTCTTGCTGTGACTTTCGTGTCCCAGCCTTCCCCCGCCAGATACAGTCACTGACACACAATACTTCTAACCAGTTGCACAGAGAAGAAGGCTTCCCACCCGTGAGAAAGGAAGAAGAAAAGGGGCGGAAGGTCCAGAGGCAGAGAGTGAGAGAGTGCCATCCTACAGGTCAGCACTTGGAGCAGGGCGTGGCATACCTCATTTCTTGCAGAACCTGGCTGCTTGGGCCAACTTTGAGTCAGCATGCCCTTTCTGTTTGGCAACCCCAGGCCAGGGAGGGGACATTAGCTCCTATGTGTGCAATGTAAGCCAGAAAAAGGCCTGTTTCCAGTGAGTTTGGAGTGTGCAGAGGGCGAACCTTCTGTAAACCCCACCATGGCCGTTTGCGATAGGAGAGGCCCTAGTGCTGGGTAGTGCCCTGGCTTTGAGCCCAGGACTCGGAGACAGAGATGACAAGAAGTAGCAACCACGCTTGAGCTGAAGCCATGCCAACTGCTGGGGTCAGGAATTCTTGCTGTCAGGTTGGGGAGAGGAACTGACAAGTGGAGTCCTGACTCACTGAGAGTACCTTGCAGGGCCTGGGGCAGGATGGGAGGTCCAGGTGGGAGGAGCTCTGAGGTTCAAGAAGGACCCGGAGAGGAGGACTTTGGAGATGAGGGAGGGCAGAGAAGGGAGTCTCCCAGCTTTCCCCCACCCTGGCTCTGTCTACGATGGAGCCTTTCCCCAGCTTGGGGAAAGGAAACCCGGCAGGCCTTCCTAGGGCATCGGAGCGAGGGCCAGACAAGGAGCCAGTCCCACACTGGGGGTGGGGCACAGGAACATCAGGTGCCTGGCTCTCTGAAGCTCAGCTTCACCCCTCCAACTGTTTCACATGTGATGACCAATGCCACAGGGGCCTGGTAATGCCAGAAGAGAAGGGGCTGAGGTGAGCCATGCTAGCCCCTGCCAGACTCTAACTGCCTTCACTGTCAGGGGAGGAGGTCACTGGGGCAGCCTTATCCAGGCAGCCTCATGGCAGGCTGTGCATCTCCCCTCCCCACACTGAGAGAACTGCACCTGCTTGCTAGTGCCTCTACCTTAAGGACCAACACACACACACACACACACACACACACACACACACAGACTCACACACACACACACACACACACACACACACACACTCATACACAGAGACACACACTCTCTCACACACACACACATACACACACTCATACACAGAGACACACACTCACACACACACTCACAGACACACACTCTCACACACTCACACACACACATACACACACTCATACACAGAGACACACACTCACACTCACAGACACACACTCTCACACACTCACACATACACACACTCATACACAGAGACTCACACACACACTCACAGACACACACTCTCACACACTCACACGCACACTCACAGACACACACTCATACACACAGACACACACACTCACAGACACACACACTCTCACACACACAGACACACACACACTCATACGCACACATATACACACACTCATACACACACAGAGACACACACTCACACACACACACTCACAGACACACAGACACACACACAGACACACACACACACAGACACATACACACTCATACACACAGACACACACAGACTCACAGACACACAGACACACACACACACACACACACACACTCATACACAGAGACACACACTCTCTCACACACACACACATACACACACTCATACACAGAGACACACACTCACACACACACTCACAGACACACACTCTCACACACTCACACACACACATACACACACTCATACACAGAGACACACACTCACACTCACAGACACACACTCTCACACACTCACACATACACACACTCATACACAGAGACTCACACACACACTCACAGACACACACTCTCACACACTCACACGCACACTCACAGACACACACTCATACACACAGACACACACACTCACAGACACACACACTCTCACACACACAGACACACACACACTCATACGCACACATATACACACACTCATACACACACAGAGACACACACTCACACACACACACTCACAGACACACAGACACACACACAGACACACACACACACAGACACATACACACTCATACACACAGACACACACAGACTCACAGACACACAGACACACACACACACACACACACACACACACTCACACACACATATGCGCGCGCGGCAAGCCCTCCCTGAAGTGAGAAGAGGACCCTCCCCTGACAAAAATTGAGATATCCCTCTCCCTAACCCTCGCCGTGTGGCCCGGTGTGTGCACCCATTTCTCAGAAGACACTGCCAGACTAGAGCTCCAGCAGTGATTCCTGTCCGCTCTGAGACCGGATTCTGATTCTTTCCCGCATCACCCACAACCCCAGCGAGGCGCGGCGCGGCGCCCACAGGCAGGGCGTGGGGCCGGCAGCGCGCCGTAATGACAGGGCCTGTGGGTGGCGGCCGTGGGGGAAGCAGGCGGAATCTGACTATTTCTGGCCCGGGCGCACCCAGCGGGCCGGAGCCGCGGCCAGGGTTGGCCAGTCTTCCCGGCCCCCCGCTTTGCGTCCTTCCCCGGTCCCCTGGAGGGGGCGGGGAGAGGCGCGGGTTGGCGGGTTCGGGGGGCGGGGCGCTGCCGTGAACCCACCCCCGGCCTCCTCCCGCCGCAGACCATTCGGGTCCCTGCACCGGCCTGCGCTGGGACCCCAGGCCGCCCGGGTGCTGCTCGCGCGAGTCACGCCGCGGCCCCTCCGCCGCGCGCCCCGACGGGCATGGACTCGGGTCGGGACTTCCTGACCCTGCACGGTGAGTGTCCGGGCCGCGGGGGAGACCCTCGGGAAAGCCGGTCCCCACCCCGGGGGCAGGGGTAGTAGCTCCTCCTGCTGCATTTGTGCCCCCGCAGAGACCAACTCCCTGGCCTCTTGCGGGATCCCGGAAAGCCTTAGCCCAAGCTGGGCTCAACCTTGGGCGTTTCCAGACTTTCCCCAAATTTGGCCCAAGAGATCGGGGAGCAGTGCAGACTTCTCTCGGGGGTTCCCCCGATCCTGTTCATAAAAGGCGGGGCTCCTCGGTGCAGACGGCACCGGTGGAGTCCGGGAAGGAAGGGACCAGCATCCTCGGACCACCG
Source organism: Cricetulus griseus (assembly GCF_003668045.3). Taxonomy (NCBI): domain Eukaryota; kingdom Metazoa; phylum Chordata; class Mammalia; order Rodentia; family Cricetidae; genus Cricetulus; species Cricetulus griseus. The sequence goes on along the minus strand of NC_048597.1, from coordinate 226,167,072 downwards.
AGTTCTCCCGGCCCCTTCAGAGGCTTGCCTGGACCGCGTCAGGCCGCGCGGGCGTGGCAGATGCGGGTGTGAGGGGGTGGGGCGAGGAGGAGGAGGAGGAGGAGGAGGTGTGCAAGTTTGGCTGAGGTCGGCCTGGCAGCCTTCGCTGCCTAGAACGGAAAACAGCCAGGCTTGGGAGCCGCAGCGCGACAGTGTTTGCTGACCCTCCTGGCTGGCAGGAGTGGACCTGGTCTCAGAACTGCCTCGAGGCTTGGTCCTTTGTCCAGCCGGCTTTGTTTCTCCCCATCCGGGATAGCTCCTCTCGCTGTGACTGTCACTCTAGCGGAGAGGAAAGCCCAGTCTCCTGCTGCAAGTCTCAGAAGGGAGAGGAACTATTGACCCTCACGCACACTTTGGGGAGGCTTTCCTTCGCGTCTATTCGCGCCATCTGCTAGATCAGCAAACGCGCCCTCTCACACCAGTTCACTGCTTAACAGTATTTCTCACTTGACTCTTAAGTATCCTTGAGCTTGTAGGGTTTTTAAAATTAAATTACATGTAATGTGTGTGTTGGAAGCGGGGATGAGTCGGGGGATGACAAGTTTCAGGAATCTGTTCTCTCCTTCCACGGTGTGGATTCTAGGGATCACACTCAGGTCACTGGGCTTGGCAGCAATCTCCTTCACTCCTGAGACATCTCACCAGCTAGGTTGTAGAGTTTTGCACTCAGTGTCAGTTATTCACCCCACTTCTCCTGGGTATGTGCCTTGAAGCCGTGCCCGATCTGTTTTTTATTATTATTTTGTTTTGTTTTTCGAGAAAAGGTTTCTCTGTGGCTTTGGAGGCTGTCTTGGAACTAGCTCTTGTAGACCAGGCTGGCCTTGAACTCACAGAGATCCGCCTGCATCTGCCTCCGGAGTGCTGGGATTAAAGGTGTGCGCCACCACCGCCCCCCCCCCCAATCTATTTTGTGTTTGTCAGTTGACCTAGAGTTTGTTGCCAGAGCCCAGTAAGCTAGGGTTTCTCAAAGCCACCTTGTCAGGCTAGGTCCCTGCCCCTCCCACTACTCCCCCATTCTCTTCAGAGGCCAGAGGTAGCCTTACAGCTCCTGACAGAACTGTGGGAACAGAGGTTGTTGGCCCCGAGGATTGCAGGGATATCTATGTCTCAGGCTGTACCTCTTCCCTGCCTGCTTCCCTCGGAACCCTCTGGTTGCCTCTGACGCCACAGCAGCTTTGGGTCATGTTGTAACAGGCTCTAGCCTCTCAGTGTCTGTGCCCGTGTCCCATTTCTTTTCCTGGATCAGCCCTGACATCTTCTCTATAGAGAAAGACACAGCACATCAGTATAAACGTACAGGCTTGGCCAGCCTGGCTCATCCTGTTTGGGACCAGCCTCCTGAATGTGTGACTCAGTAGAGCCCTTCCTGCAGGACTGGAATGTGCACTGTGACCAAGCTGACGGACTTGTGGGCCCACTTGTCCTCCACAGTGACCTCCATCAAGCACATTCTGCCTACACTGCAAACCAGATGGGGAAGGAAGAGTGGTCCAGGGGACGGGTAGGGGAGAGAGTGGTCACTGCTGTGTGTGCTTGTCAGTGGCGCTTCTGATGGGGAATCCGCATCCCTTTCTACTGTGCGGGTCCCACGGCTCAGGTCACATGCTGCCTGACCACACTTTCTGGCACAGGTAATCGGCAGTTTTCTGCAGGGATGCCCCCAGTCCCTCCCATTGACTGGAGACCTCTGGACTCATCTAGATGTAAAATGTCTCTTCTGCCAGTACTTCCCACTCACACAGAGGCAATGTTAGACACTGGCATAAATTGTGAAGACACATGCCAGAGGTGCCTCAGTTTCTTCATTTGCAAAATGAGAGGAAACACCACCCACTACGCAGGGTGCTGTGGGGTAGGATGAGACAACACCTGGCAAGCAAACATTAAATTCTAATCTTGCAGGAGCCATCCCCCCACAAGCCAGGAGTCGTCTGGCAGGGGTGGGTAGGTGAGGGAACACTACCACGGGCAAGTGTGACTGGAATCAGATGCATGAACCGAGGGGCTCTCTCTACCTGGGAAGGCCAGCCATTGATGCTGTAGTCCCATCCTCTCCTCCTACCCCATAGCCTCCACTCCACTCTAGCTAAGCCTGGGCTGGCATCCTCAGCAGGTCCCAAAAATGTGCCTGAAAAGACATCGCCTCTCAGGGCCTTTCCCTTTCCTGAAGACATTCGCCCCCACGAACTTTCCCTATACCTGGCCCACCTGTGCTATTGCAAGAACTGGCATCCTGTAAAAGGAGAAGGAGAGGGCCTCCTTACTTTAGCCCTGAGAACACAGGCTCCTGAGGCAGCTTTGATACTTACTGTAAAACCTTCTGAGCTCTGTTCTCATCCACGGGATTACAATGTATTTTTCCGTGGAGGATGTTGCCAGGATAAAATGATAGTGAGGGCTGGGGATTAACTCAGTGGAGTGCTTGCCAGGCAGGCAAAATCCTGGGTTCAGTCCCCAGCACCTTGTAAGCCTGGCATAGTGGCACATGATTACAGTTCTAGCATTTGGAAGGTGACAATCACTAGCTCAAGGCTTTCCTTAGCTACACAAGCTGTTGGAGGTCAGGCTAGGATACACAAGATCCTAGCTCAGAAAAGAAAACTAATGGGCTTAGGGATTCTGGGTTGCTTAAAAAGTGAGAGCCCCCCCCCCGGGGGGGGTGGGGGGGCTGGAGAGATGGCTCAGTGGTTAAGAGCACTGACTGCTCTTCCAGAGGTCCTGAGTTCAATTCCCAGCAACCACTCGGTGGTTCATAACCATCTGTAATGTGATCTAGTGCCCTCCTCTGGCATGCAAGCATACATGCAGACAGAACACTGTATACATAATAAATTTAAAAAAAGAAGTGAGAGCCCCAAGAAAAGCCATTACAGCAAGCAGGGGTGGCCAGTTCCCCTCTGATGGGATATCTCAAAGCTGTCTGGCTCTGGGGTTCTGGGCCTATGTTGTACACACATTGACCCATGTGGGTCTTAAACTCTTTGTGTGTCCCAGGCCATTTGGTGAGTCAGGAAAAGTCTATGGACCTTCTCAAAACTGCATTTCATTGTTCCTGTGGGCTGTTTGCATTTGTTTTTGTTTGGAGGTTTTGTTTATTTCATTTTTTTTTTTTTGACACAGGGTCTCACTTTATAGCCTAGGCCAGCCTGGAGCTCACTATGTAGCCCAAGCTGGCCTCAAACTCATAGCAATCCTCCTGCCTCGAAATCCTGAGCACTACAGTTACAGACGTGAGCCACCATAACAAACTTAGGATCACGTCTTTAGATGCATAACATACAGAATTCGAAGAAAATACAGCACACTGAGAACATGTGGTCACATCAGGTCCTAGGGGGGCCCTTTTCTGCTTAAGAGCCTCTATATGGTTTCTTTACAAACTGGGTAGGCTAGCCTGTATCTGCTTACCCCCACTCCAAATGAAAAGCTCTCCTGTGTCTGCATTTCAGTTCATCGAACTGCATTACAGTGCTTTGCTCAATATTTATTCTTCAGTGTGACCATAGGCAACCTACTTGCTCAGGTTTTTTTTTTACCTTGCTCGTCTGTGCCCCAAACTAGCTTGGCCGGTGACTCACAGTTGCTGCTGCAGTGAACCCGATGGGGATCTCTTCAGGAACTTAGGGTAAAGGAGGGGTGAGTCAGGCCTCTGGGTGGTGTCCTGACCCTCCTGCAGCAGGGACCCGGTAATTGCAGAGTGAATGAAAGGCATGCTGTACACAAGAAAGGCCCCAGTGTTCGGGGCGGGGGGGGGGCGGGGAGACGGGGACACACACACACACACACACACACACACACACACACACACACACACACACGGCGACTCTGGCCGCACAGCTCTGCACAAAGTTGCAGTCCTTCTAATTTATTCGAGGCAAGCCTGTGGAGTTCTTTCCAGGTCAGCATTTTTTTTTTCTTTCTTCTTTTTAAGAACTATGTTTGTGCCGGGCAGACCCCTAGATTCACGACCAGCCTGTTCTGCAGAGTGAGTTCCAGGTCAGAGCTACACAGATAAACCCTGTCTCAAAACAAACAAACAAACAAACCCTAAACAAACAAAACGAATTGCCTTTGCATCTGTTACCTTGGGAATTTCCCTGATTAAATGGGAAACCAAGAAGAAAACAGCCGGCAGGCAGCAGGCCTAGTCACAGCAAATCAGTTGAGTGATTGAGGATGAGATTTGGCGGGCTCCGTGGACTAGCCCCGGCTGGCCTGACCATCTCCGCGTCTCTGTTAAACTCTGCAGGCACCAGGATTCCCTCCGCAGCTTAGTGCTCGCACTGGTGCCTGGGCGATCCTGCAGAGTTGGCGCAGGAGTTCCCTGCCAGGCTGTACCGCGCTCAGCCGCCCTGACCCCACCCTCACACACCCTCCCAAATGGAAGTTCCTCCCCTCCCTTCCTGGGCTCCGCCTCTCCCTCCAGGGTGCTTCCTGGCTGTGACTCCTCCAAGTCACCTCCCAGGCGGTGACTGCCAGCCTCTGGGCCCGGGTTATGTCTGGCAGGCTCTGCCTCCCTAACCCTCCAGCTACGCTTGATCTTCCGACACTCTAGAGGTGAAGGCACAAGGATGGGAATTCAAGGCCACCTCGGCCACACCGGGCCTCCCCCGTGCCGCCTCCTAGTTTCTGGTTGCACTCCCTCCGCCTACTTTCCACTCTCTCCAACCACTCCAGAGCAAGGCCCCGCCCCCACAATTGGCTCCGCCTCCTAAGGTCTGGCCCACCCCCTCTAGGGGCAGGGCCCGCCCCGCCCCTGAGGTTCTGGCTCCGCCTTTTAAGCCGGACTCTGCCGGCTTCTAAACTAGGATTCACCCAGGCAGTCTTGGGAGGACACCATGCAGTGCCTGGGGATCCCGAGCTGCAGGCGGCCGAGCGTGAGCCGCTCCCGGGAGCTCTACCTGCAGGAGCAGAGTCGCAGGGTGGCTGCGCTCAATGGGCAGAGGCTGGGTAAGGGACACACACGGGGGACACTGGGCGCCTGCTGCGGGGAATGGCACAGCAGCTGGACAGGACGCTCCTGCCTTTGAGCCTCAGATTAGGCACGCTTGGTTCTTCGGCGGGTTGTTTTCAGTGTGGGGGCGTGGGGTGGTTACCGGGGGCACTAGACACTATCCTTTCCGAGTCTCCATGCTCCCTACTAATTCCAACCCCTCCCGGTTACAAATTAACCCCTGGGTGTGTGTGGCTCCCTGACGGCGGGTTATGACTGTGTAACCCAGTGAGGTCCAGCATGATGGTGGGCAAATGAGTGCCCGGGCAAGTGACAGTTGGTGATCCCAGGGGTGGCTGAGTGATTCTGTCACACTCATGGTACCGTGACGCCACTGTATGGGGATGATGGCTTGTAATGTTGCACACCCAAGTGTGACATTGTGGTACCTAAGGTGTCCGTGTGTAACCCTGTGTGACAGTGTGCAGCTGACAGTGACTGCTTAGGACAGATGTGGCTGTGTGACCAACGCTGTGGTGTGGCTTTTCTGATTGGGTTACCCAGTGGCTCTGTGTCTTTGAGTAGGGGCTGCATGTTCCATCGCTCTGACGCTGAGAGCAGGCTTCCTACTTCTGAGTCCCAACTCTGCTGTGCAACTCTTCCTTCAACCTTGATTTCCCCTCTGTAAAATGGGGTTAATGATGCCACTTAACTGCCTTTCTTCACTGAGTTGTTGAGGGGATTAAACACATGTGCTGGGAACAGTGTCTTATTCAAATATTAGTTATCATTACAGCGGCTGCTGTTATTACGGCGGCAGCATTCCTGCACAGTATGTAGTGTACCTGTGTGTGAAAAAGTGACGCCCACTCCACGAGACATGGGTCATTTGTGGGGTACTGTGTCCCTGTGTGTGAGGTTGTGTCTGTGAGTGACAGATCGGGTGGTGTATCTCTGTGTAGCTGTGTATCAGCGTGGGTTCCGGGCCCAGCGTCACGTTGGGAACATGGACAGAGGGCCAGGCATTCCCACTGGCACCTGGAGAACTCCTTGTCCTCTACATAGTCACTTCCCTGTGGACAGCTAGCCTGGAAATGATCGATGAAACCCCAGAGCTCATAGCCCACCCACCCTTCCAAGGCTGAGTGGAGCTGGGTGAGTGCTTCCCACAGACTTTCTACATGATAAGAGAACAAGGGGCCTGTGGTAGGCCACCCAGAGGCCTCAGACTCAGGAAACCCTTCCCACCCCATGCGGTCCCTGCCCAGATTTCCCAGTTCCTGGAGGGTGGTAGCTGTCACCCTGCTGGAGTTATCTAGAGTCACTTGGGACTCAGCTCTACCTCTGGGAGGCCGCAACACTGCCTGACCTCACAGACCAGGCCAAGCTGGCTCCAGGACAGGATGAACTTGTCATCCCTTCATGGTGTTTTCCAGAACAAGAGAGTAGGGGCTTGCCTTCCACTTCCCAGCAGCCCCGTTCCCATCGGAGCTGTTAGCAGGAGCTTGCTTAGCCGTGTCCAGGTCAGGGGGCAGGCAGGGTGCTGCTAGGTGGTCAGGAGGGGTCCCTCCTAGTAGTGCCTCAGAAGAGACACTGGGACCTTCTCAGCAGAGGCCAGAGGTGGCCTTCTGCTCTGACAGTCTGGAAACTCCCTAATCTTCCCTTCACATGGAGCTGTCTGTGTGGGTCCTTCTCTCCTTCCAGGTCTCCCCACATCAAAGGGAAGCTGCCCATACTGGCACAGAGCATCTTCTTGCAGTGGGTAGACACATGGGATGGAGGTGGTGGCTTGTGACTGTCATTTCTAAGGACTGGCAGTAACACATTCTGCAACACTTCTTACCCCAGGGCTGAGGAGGGAGCAGAGCCACAGGGAGGGAAGGAGAGACTGCTGAAGCTTTGGATGTTGGAGTGTGTGTGTGTGGAGATGTTTGCCCCCCGCCCTTTGCCCTCATTGGAAATAGGAAGCTGACTTGTAGATAGAGAGTAGACGGTAAGAGGGGCGGAGTGGATGAAGTGAGGGGGGCATCATGGGCGGAGTGGATGAAGTGAGGGGGGCATCATGGGTGAGGGAGGGCCTGAGCTTTGTGGGGATTCTCCAGCCTAGGCCTAGGACAGTTGGAGATTTTGATGCCACTTTTCTGTTGGGTCACATAATTTTAGGGACATAACTAGGTGTCTGTTTGTCTTTGAACAGATCTGGCTACAGAACTGTGTGGGGCATAAACGCGTGTGCACACGTGTGGGCACGCCACAGTGCATGTGCGTCTCTACAGCTCCTTGATCATCTTTAGGACAGGATCTGTTTGAGGACAGTGACTCCTGCGGGGCTTGGTGTGCTTCTGGTGTCTCCTGTCTGGGTCTGTCACGGGAGAGGACACTGAGTACTTGGGAGCCCATGACTCAGGTCCAGTCCGAATCTCTGCAAGAGCCGGGCAAGCAGGCAGAGCTCTGTCCTTCCTGTGGGCTCTGTCTCAGCTTCTGAAAAGACTGAGTGAGCTCTGCCTTAATGCAACTGTTCACCGAAGGAACCTGGGACACTCAGTGGTGGGGGTCCAGTAGGAAAGACAGGGTGGTCCCAGCAGGCTAAACGTAGTTCGTAGTGGGCTCATCTGTCTCTACTGGGGGCAAAGACAGGAATAGGGAGAGGGTGGCTGGAGTAGCCGAGGCCCAGGGATCCCATGGCAGTAAATCGTGAAGTCACCAGATCACACAGCTGGTCAGGAAGTGTGCTGGAACCTGGGAATAGATAACGTTGGAGCCATTGGAGACGAAAAGTATTTGGCTCTGAAGGCCTGAGGGCTGGGGTTCATTTCCAGCTGTGTGGTCCTTTTGCTTCTCCTTGGCTTCATCTTTTAGTCCCAGCTCCCTTCATTCCACTCTGAGCCAGGCCATTTCCAGGCCTCCCAGGATCTACAGGGTTTTGAACTGCGCTCATTCAGATTTTAGACAAGTCACAGTGTCTGTTTGGTCTTGGGGCATGAATTAGTCAAGCACTAAGCACAAATACCCTGGGTTCGAGTAATACCCAGTGCCAGGGCAAAAGCATGATGTTAGGTGGGTGAAGTCTCCCCTGAAGGAGGAGGCAGGGGTGTGGGCCCGGCTGGTGGGTTGAGGGAGAAGTAACCACTGAGGAGGGTGAAGCTGGTGAGAGTGGGCTCTGAGAGAGTGGGGAGGGGCAAGGCCAGTGTGGGGCTGATAAGAGGGGTACAGAAAATGGCATCTCACCAGCATTGACTCCCCCAGGGTTACAGGATGACCAGGACCTCCAGGCTCTTCTGAAAGGCAGCCAGCTCCTGAAGGTCAAATCCAGCTCATGGCGGAGGGAACGCTTCTACAAGCTACAAGAGGACTGCAAGACCATCTGGCAGGAGTCCCGCAAGGTCATGAGGTCCCCGGAGTCCCAGCTGTGTGAGTGCCGTGGGTCTCGTAGTGGTGGGGGGGCACAAGGTAGGGTGGAGACCAATCATGGACTGTGACCACAGGCGGGCCATGCATGAAATGAGAACCGAAAGGAAGAATCTTAGGCTGGTTGGGGTCAAGGAAATATTTGAGTTAAATTTTTTGTAGGGAAACTGAGGTTAGGCTGGACACAGAGGGCATGGGTGTTGAAAGAAGGTGAATATCCATGGCCATGACCACGGATGGGGACAGTCAGTTCAGAAGCTGCTATGGAGCTGGGCATGGTTGTTTGAGCTTATAGGTGCCACCCAGGTGATTGTAAAGGAGAGAAAATGGGTGGATCAGCGTTCTAGGTATGTTAGGGTCAAAAGCTAGCCCAAAGTCCGGGGACAGATAAGGTACTTCCATATCAGTGGCCAATTTGGAAGGTGGGGCTCAGGAGGCAGAATCTCTCTTGGAACTAGAGCCATCAGAGGCTCGGTTGCAGCAGGGGAGGGAAGAGAGAGTGAGAATGAGCAGGGCTTGGCACTGTCTTTCTAGAAGGTTCTAAAAGGCCCAGGGACCCAAAGCTGAGGGAGTGGGTGTGCAAAGGGAGAGAGCCCCCTGAGACCTTGTGGTAGTTCTAGGATATGCCCTTCGGTGGAGGAGCTCCCTGAAAATTTTGGAGGAGACGTCCCTTGCAGAGACCAGTGCCTCCAATGGAACTCTGCAACAATGGGCCACTATGGGAACCACCAGCTCCAAGAGTCCAGTGGGCTCTAGACTTATGGCCAGTGTGACTGAGGAACCCAGTATTAACTTCTGTTTCACTTGATACCCACAAATGTTGCAGGGGCTCTGTGAGACTTCATTGGCTGTCCTGGAACTCACTGTGTAGACCAGGCTGGCCTTGAACTTGGAGATCTTTGTAAAGGCGTATACCCATGCCTGGGGTTTGTTTGTTTTTGTTTTTTTGTTTGTTTGTTTTTGTTTTTTCGAGACAGGGTTTCTCTGTGTGTTGCTTTGGAGCCTATCCTGGAAACACGCTCTGTAGACCAGGCTGGCCTCAAACTCACAGAGCTCCGCCTGCCTCTGCTTCCCGAGTGCTGGGATTAAAGGCGTGCGCCACCATCGCTTGGCTTGGTTTTGTTTATAAGGGCAGGATCTCATACAGCCCCAGCTAGCCTTGAACTTACTCTATAGCTGAGTGTGGCTCTCAGGCTCTTGCTAAGGATGAATTCCTGACCCTTCAGTTGTAGACTCCTGTGCGCTCAGTTTGAGGATGGGGCTCGGAGGTGTCTCAGAAATTACTCCGAGAGCTGGAGCTGTCGCTCAGTGGGCAGAGCCTTTGCCTAGCATGCACGAAGTCCTGGATTCAAGTCCCAGCACTCCATAAACTGGGTGCTGTGGCACATGCCTGCAGAGGCAGGAGGATGGGAAGTTCAAGGTCATCTCATCTGCATAGTGAGTTTAAGACCAGTTTAGGAACATGAATTCCTGTCACAAAAACAAAAGAAAACCACCTTAAGACTCAATTCTGCCCCAGCCCAGCTAAAGCCTCCCAGTACAGGAGTGACCCTGACCTTGCCTGTGTCTGTGGCGCCAGGCAGGGCTTCTGTCCTGATACAGGGTTTCCTGTTGGCTACTGGTGGATGGGGGCAAGGTGGGAACAGAGGACTTTGGTTGGAGTGGTGGATACATTTGAATTGCTTGCCTCTGTGCTTGGTGCTTGGAGAGGGCAGGGAGAAGAGAAAGCCCCACCCTGTGCCTTCCCAAAAGCAGCTGTCATTCAGGCTAGCAGGAATCCAGGGACACTAGGAGGGGCTTGCTTCCAGCTCTTGTGGCTGCCCCAGGCCCCAGGCTTAGCAGGCCTTGTTTGCACTTTTTTTCTAGGCAAGGGTCAGGGCTCTTATCATCAGTGGCATCTTACCCTGGGGAAACTGAGTCCATTCATTCATTCTTCCTTTTCTCTTTGTAACTTCCCCACTGCCCACCCTGTATTCCCAGCAATGTTATCAGCAGTGGAGGCAGCTGGCCTTTCCCTCAGGGGCCGGTGGAGGTGTGGGCCCGGGGCTCCAAGGCCCAGGCTTCCTGTTTTCATTCCTGGCCTGGGGTGGCTCAGCTGACTAGTGGGTCAGAGAAGGTGCAGATGGTGCAGGAGTCACGTGTTCCTCTGTTCAGAGCCTATGGCCCAGGTAGAGCACTTTGTGCATGTCCTGTAGGTGTGGGGGAGGCCCCTGGGGCCTCTGGGTAGGAGGAGTTTGCCGAGGGACTTGATGATGTACACAGATCGACCCCGAATGGTTAAAGATGTGTCAGGGGCAGTCCTGCCGTGGGGAGGCACCACATGAACCATGAGGGTGAGGCTGGCTCTCTCTCAGCCAGTCTGTGGCGGGTACATTGGGATGGCAGCATATAAGGTCTTGTTTGTCCCTGAAGCTTGGAAGAAGACTGTGATGGGAGGGGGCCCTCCCCAGCCTCCTCAGGACAGAATGATGTAATCTCTCAAACCCTGAGGAGGACATGATGAGCCCACTGTGTCTAACCTGCTGGGCTGGCCCTGGTCAGTAGAGGGGCCAGGAGGCTCTCATAGCTATAGGGCCCCAAAGTCCAGTGTGGCCTGGAGGATGTGTGACCTCTCCCTATCTCAGGCGCCAGGCTCCGGAACGGTGTTGTCCTGAGAGGCCTGTTCTATCTGGTCGTCTGGTACCTCATTTCTTCATTCCTGTGACCCTGGACCTAGGTCCTAGCTGTCCTTCCTAGCCCAAGATTTCTGCCTCTGTCTCCCCGTGCGTTCCCACTCTGCCACTATGGGTCGTCCTATGCCCTCCCTATACTGTGCCTTCCTCCTTTTAGTCTCCACTCCCCTGCCCTCCTGCCCTTCTCAGCGGACCCTCGGTCTGAGCCCCCAGTCTGGCTGTGACCCTAGGCCGGGCTCCTCGCTCTTGTGGCCTTGGCTGTGTCAGAGACAGTCCTTTGTCTCACAGTCTGTTCTGCTGTCGACCCCCTCCCCCTGCAGTCTCCATTGAGGACATCCAGGAAGTAAGGATGGGGCACCGCACAGAAGGCCTGGAGAAGTTTGCCCGTGACATACCCGAGGATCGCTGCTTCTCCATTGTCTTCAAGGACCAGCGCAATACACTAGACCTCATTGCCCCGTCATCAGCTGATGCTCAGCACTGGGTGCAGGGCCTGCGCAAGATCATCCATCACTCGGGCTCCATGGACCAGCGGCAGAAGCTGCAACAGTATCCTTTTGGGGGCAGAGGGTCATGGCTGGGTGTGGAATGTGTGTCGGTCATTTTGTGCAGCTGTTAACAAAATACCAGAATGTATTAGTTACTTTTCTGATTGCTGGGATACTTGACAAAAGCAAATCAAGAAGAAGGGTTTATTATCATGGTTTGAGAGAATGCTGTCCATCATGGCGGAAGAGGCAGTAGGAGCACCGGAGACAGCCAGTCACATTGTGTCTACAGTCAGGAAGCAGAGTGCTGGGCCCACTTCCTTCTTTTCTTATTCAACCTGGGACTCCAAGGAATGGTGTGACCCACATTCCCTCATTTAAATTCGTTTAAACTCTTGACACTCCCTCAAAGACACACCCAGGGTGCCTTCCAAATCCAGGCAAGTTGGCATGACAACTGAGCTGCTTTCACGACACTAATTTATTTGTTCAGGCACCGGCATGGTTCCTTCTGGGGAGGGCCTCCTCCCTTGTTTGCAGGTGGCTAGCTGCCTTCTCACTGTGTCCTCCCCTGAACACAGAAAGGTCTCTTTATGGGCCGTAACCCTCTGGTCAGGCTCCACCTTCATGTCCTCATCTAACCCAAAGACTCCCATCTCTGAAATCATCTAGGGGGTTGCTGTTTCAACTAGGAATTTTAGGGATTCATGTTTCAGTCTGAGGCAGAAGGAAAAGCAGGAGAAGGTCTTCTGACCCAAGGCCAGGAACTGTGTTCCCTGGTTCTTTCTGGAAGCAGTGTGGAGGTCAGTGGCTGGGGAGTCACCCCAGTGAGGTGGGGTGGTGTAGTCGTGTTCTCCAGGGTTACCGAACTCTAGGAGTTGGAAGGCCATGGAACTCTCCTGAGCCAGGCTTCTGAGGGTGATACTGTGAGCCCAGTGTTCAGATCAGCTGCTGAGCTGAAGGCAGTAACTTGTGGATCAGTCGGATTCAGTGATCCTGCCTCCGGCACACGGCAGATGAGCGTGGAACAGCTTCTACTCCTGCTTTGTTTGCCTGAGACAGATTCTGGGCTGCAGCTTGTGATCCTCCCACCTCCTGTGTGCTGGGATCACAGGTGTGTCCCACCATGCCTTGCAGCTCCCCCTTTTATGACAGTTTTATGGAGGGATAGTTCATATACCGTAAAACTAACCCTAGTGTTGCACCTAGGGCTGGGGCAATGGCTCAGTCAATAAAGAATTTACCATGCAAACATAAGGACCTGAGTCTGAGTCCAGCACACAGGTAAAAGACCAGGATTGGGGCTGGAGAGATGGCTCAGCATTTAAGAGGACCCAAGTTCAGTTTCCAGACACACACTTTAAAAAAATCTTTTATTTAAAGCCAGATATGGTGTCTTTATTTGTATTCTCAGGACTGCATAGCAGAGACAGGTGGACCCCCAAGTCTTCCTGACCAACAGGCCTAGACTGAAAAGTGGGTTCCAGTCCAGTGAGGGATCTTATCTCAGAAGACAAGATGGACAGTGCCTGAGGACCAACACCTGTGGTTGTCTTTTAATCTCCCACGCACATGCGCGCATCTGCACCCACAGGAACAGACATACATACACACACAGTTGTTGAGCCTGATTCAGTGTGTTTTCACATATTTACAGTTGTGCTGTCATCCCCGCCATCAATTTTTGAACAGCCCCACCTTCACCCTACCCCCGGCCCCGGAAAAAAACCGTTAGCGATTCTTGCTTATTTTCTCCCAGCCCCAGGCCTGGAGGCCTCCATCTGTTCTTTGACTGCTTTGCCTTCTGGATTTTCCGTAGAAGCAGAGACCTGCAGCCTCTCCCAAACGGCTTCTTATTGCAAGTGTGTGTCAGCACCCTGTAGTGTGGACCTGCACGCCGTTCATTCTGGCTTCCTAAAAATATCCCACTGTGTGGATACACTCTATTCCATGGGTCCTAACTTATCAGCAATGGACTTGTGAGTCGCTTCTACTTGAGGACTCTAGTCTGCCTCGAAAGCTAGAACATATATGTTCTGTATGAGTGTGTGTTTTCATTTGTCTCGAGAATGCTAGGTTATATGGTAACATTTATGTGTTGCTTTTTTGAAAAAAGATTTGCTTTTATCATTAAGTGTATGGGTGTTTTGCCTGCATGTATGTCCACGTACCACGTCCATGCCTGGCGCCCAAGGAGACCAGAAAAGAGTGTTGGATCCCTTGAAACTGGAGTTACACAAGGTTGTGAATCTCCATGTAGGTGCTAGAGATTAAACCCTGGATCCACTGGGAAAGCAGCCAGTGTTCTTTTTTTTTTTTTTTTTAAAGATTTTATTTATTATGTATACAACATTCTGCTTCCATATATACCTGCACACCAGAAGGGGGCACCAGATCCCACAATGGATAGTTGTGAGCCACCATGTGGTTGCTGGGAATTGAACTCAGGACCTCTGGAAGAGCAGCCGGGACTCTTAACCTCTGAGCCATGTCTCCAGCCCGGCAGCCAGTGTTCTTAACCACTGAGCCGTTTCTCCAGCCCCTTGTTCTGATTTTAGTTGTGTGTCTGTCTGTGCGTGTGCATATATGTCCATGTGTGTGAAATGTCTGCAGAGGTCAGAAGAGGACACTGGATCCCCTGGAGCTCAGTTACAAGCCATTGTGAAAAGCACCATGTAGGTGCTGGGAACCGAACTCTGGTCCTCTAAGCAGTCTCTCCAAACCTGCCAAACCCTTTTCCAAAGAAACCCCAACAGTTTAGACTCCCACCTGCAGTGTGGGAGGGGTTCCACTTTCCATCAATATCGGCACTTTTTAGTCTTTCTCTTTTGTTATACTGTCTTGGATATGAAGTAAATCTCTGATTAATTTTTTTGTTCTTTTGTGTGTGGTATGATGTAGGAAATCTATTTACTTTTTTTTTCATTTTGTATTTGGATATGCAGTTGTTCCAGCACTGTTGGCTGACACTAATTTTTCATAATTATTTTTTATTACATCACTTATTTGTTGTGTGTATTTGCACGCTTGCCATCTAGTATGTGTGGAGGTCAGGGAACAACTTTCAGGAGTTGGTTCTCTTCTACCATATGGGTTCTGGGAACCAAACTTGGTTATTACCTGCTGTGCTACCTCATGGGCCTGAAAATACTATTCTATTGAGCGGTCCTTGGCTGTAAAAATGGGTATTTATTCCGGACTTAGTTCTATTCCATTTGTCTGTTCGTCTGTCCTTCCGTGAACTATCCTTGCACCACACTCCCTCATCTCCTGTGGCTCTGAAGTAAGCTTCATAATCAGGAAGTGTCAATTGTCCAAGTCTGCTCTTTGTTTTGCAAGATTGGTTTGGCTGGCCTGGATCCCTTAACTTCCCGCTTGTATTTTAAGATCGATTGGTCAATTTCTTGCATGGAAACCAACATCATTTGATAGGGATCATAGATTAATTTGGAGAGTTCTCAGCATGAAAATATCATGTCTTCTGATCCATGAATATGGACAGATGTTTTAACATTTGATTATTCCTTTTTCCATTTGTTGAAGATTTACTGTGTGTGTGTGTGTGTGTGTGTGTGTGTGTGTGTGTGTGTGTTTGTGTAGTTTTCAGAATTTTAAATTTTGTACTTTAAAAATAATTTCAAATAATTGTAATCATTTTGTTCTATTATAAGTAAATTTCTTCTTAGTTTTTTATTATTTTTTTTAATGTTTTGGTCTTGTGAGAGGGTTTTCTCTGTGTAGCCCTGGCTGACCTGGAACTCACTCTGTAGACCAGGCTGTCCTTGAACTCACAGAGATCTGCCTGCCTCTGCCTCCCAAGTGCTGGGATTAAAGGTGTGCACCATTACCTCCCAGCACTTCTTAGATTTTATTGTTGTTTGGTTTTGGCTTTTCTGTTTTGAGACAGAGTATCATGTAGCCCAGGCTACCCTGGAATTGGCTATGTAGTGAAGGATGGCCTAGAACTTCTGATTCTTCTGCCTCAATCTCCCTAGTGCTGAGATTCCCAGATGTGCCACCTGGTACTAGATTTTTTTTTATAGTTTATAGCATTGTTTATGCTGCTCATACTGTTGTTTCCTTTATGAATTCTTCAAAAATTCCACTGTCCTTTTTTTTTTAACACACCCATAAAGTTCATTATCTTTGTTTGACTCTGTTCTCTAATTTTGAGGACTGTGCTAGGATGCCCCCCCCCCCCGCCCCAGTTCCTCAGAGTCTGCAAGGAGGAAAGACGGGTGAGGTAGTACGGGGCCGAGATGCCCCAGTCATGATGGCTTGGTCCGGGCTTTGGGCTTTCGTGATCTATTTCCACTTTCTGATCAGTGGCTGGAAATCTGCGCTTCTGTACATTAAGCTTCAAGCACTGGAGGCAGGCTGACTGGTGATGGTTCGAGAAACAGAGGGCATGCTTTGCAGTGATAATGGTGGTGCTGGCATTAGCACCGGGAGAGATGGTCCATCAGCTGGGGGCGTAATTGACAGGTTTCCTTCTCTGAGCCTAAATTGTCTACAGTGAACCTTTTTATAGTAAATATTTTCAAACATCAGGTTTCAGAATGAGCAAACAGAAAAAACAAGGCCTCTAGCCGGGCCTGGTGGTACAGTCCTGTCATCCGAGCTGCTCAGGTAGCTGAGGCAGGAGGATAACTAGTTCAAGACCTAAGTGAACTAAAGAACTGGCTGGTCGGTGGTGGCGCACACCTTTGATCCCAGCACTCGGGAGGCAGAGGCAGGCGGATCTCTGTGAGTTTGAGGACAGCCTGGTCTACAAGAGCGAGTTCCAGGACAGCCTCCAAAGCCACAGAGAAACCCTGTCTTGAAAAACCAATAAAATAAAATAAATAAATAAAAATGAGTTTACATTAATCTGGGTAGTTTCAGGAGCTCCTGACTTAAAATACAAAGTAAAGAGGACTGGGGTGGAGTGCGGTGTAAGGCCCTGCGTTCGTTCAGTCCCTAGTCCCAATCAAACCAACAAGCAAGAAAAGGAGGGCAGAGGACACCCCAGAAGGAAGGCGTCCAGGTCCTTCCTCTGCTTCCTGGCCATCCGGCCTGCAGGACACTGCCCCACAGGTGGCTGTGGCTTCACATGGCTGGGATTCTGTGGGCATCAGGCTTCTGTGTGTTTTCCTAACTGCTTGCCCAGCTGGATTCACTCCTGCTTGCGGAAGGCTGACAAAAACAAGGACAACAAGATGAACTTCAAGGAGCTGAAGGACTTCCTGAAGGAACTCAACATACAGGTGGATGACAGCTACGCCAGGAAGATCTTCAGGGTGAGCTACCTCCCAGTGGCTGTGGGGCCTCGGTCCTGGCCGTGGGCCTGGGCTGAGCCCATGGGCTGTGCTGCCTTTGCAGGAATGTGACCACTCCCAGACAGACTCTCTGGAGGATGAGGAGATTGAGACCTTCTACAAGATGCTGACCCAGCGGGCGGAGATTGACCGTGTCTTTGCAGAGGCTGCAGGATCTGCTGAGACCCTGTCAGTGGAGAAGCTAGTCACTTTCCTGCAGCATCAGCAGCGGGAGGAGGCGGCAGGCCCAGCACTGGCTCTCTCCCTCATTGAGCGCTACGAGCCCAGTGAGACCGGTGAGGGCCCAGCCTCCCAGAGCCACAAGGCTGGGAGACTCTGATGAAACTGCAGACAGACAGACAGACAGACAGACAGACAGACAGACAGACAGAAGTGCTAGAGGGAGCCACCCCCAGGGCTGCAGATCAGTGTGTGGGTGTCTATCCCATGTGAGAGCTCCAGTGTTTGCCCTGTCTGGTTTTCACTTCCCTTCAGACCCTTCTTCAAGGGGCGTTGGGTGTCCCTATCCCAAGACGTAGAAAGAAGCAGCTGGTGAAGCCTAGGTCATTGTTACTACCTTCTTTTTTTCTGCTCTGGATGCAGCTTTGAGACATGACCTACAGAAGACACAGCCCTGCTCACCATTTCCAGGCCAGCCTGTCAGCTCAGTGAGACCCAGGCTCAGAGTACAGAGTTAAAGAGGACTAGGGATACAGCACAGGGGTAGAGTGCTTGGGTGAGAGCCTGCATTCAACTCTGAGGCAATGTCACCCAGCTTGGAGGCATTTAGAAAGGAAGGAAGGAAAAGAGACAGGGCCTCACCACACTGTAACCACAATCTCACTGGGAGCCTGAGACGTCCGCTCCCCAGGGCTGCAGGGCGCTAGCTGAAGGCGGGTGGGCAGGCAGAGTGGAGAAAAGGCTTGTCTTTCCACAGTGGTTAGGCAACTAGCTCTGACTGGAAACCTTGGCTTCTTCCTACCTAGCCAAGGCTCAGAGGCAGATGACCAAGGACGGCTTCCTCATGTACTTGTTATCAGCCGATGGCAGCGCCTTCAGCCTGGCACACCGCCGTGTCTACCAGGACATGGACCAGCCACTCAGCCACTACTTAGTGTCGTCTTCCCACAACACCTACCTGCTGGAAGACCAGCTCACAGGGCCCAGCAGCACAGAGGCCTACATCCGGTGCAGTCCCGGGGGCAGAACTGTTAGGGGCGAGTCAGGGTGGGACCTGGGACAAGACCTGGAGGGCCCTAGCCTACCTGTCACCACTCCCTGCAGGGCTCTGTGCAAAGGTTGTCGCTGCTTAGAACTCGACTGCTGGGATGGTCCCAATCAGGAACCCATCATCTACCATGGTTACACTTTTACGTCTAAGATTCTTTTCTACGACGTGCTCAGGGCCATCCGCGACTACGCCTTCAAGGTTGGGTGTGCCCATGGGAGTGAGGAGAGGATACTAGGGATGGCCATTCCTTCTAATGCATCTTGGGGCTTCTAGGCGTCCCCCTACCCCGTCATCCTGTCCCTGGAGAATCACTGCAGCCTGGAGCAACAGCAAGTGATGGCGCGTCACCTGAAGGCCATCCTGGGGCCCATGCTGTTGGACCAGCCCCTGGATGGGGTGACCATGAGCCTACCCTCCCCTGAGGTACAGAGCGGGTACCCTGAAGGCAGGGAAGCCAACCTGGCTGGGAGGCCTAGATGGGTCTTAACCAGTTAGCGGTCTGTCCCCAGCAACTGAAGGGCAAGATCCTGTTGAAAGGGAAGAAGTTTGGAGGGCTGCTGCCTGCTGGAGGAGAAAATGGACCCGAGACTACCGATGTGTCCGACGAAGATGAGGCCGCCGAAATGGAGGACGAGGCAGTGCGGAGCCAAGTGCAGCAGAAGTCCAAGGTTCTAGGGGAAGCTGCGGGGATGGGGTGGCCCGAGTCCTTCCCGCTCCCAGTCCATGGGACAGTTGCCTCGTCTTAATTTTTCTATGGCTGCCATTCAGACTTTCTGCCCCCTCTCTCTGTCTGTCTCCTCTCTCTCTCTCTCTGTTGTCTGGGTTTCTGGTGCTCAGTGCCCACCTTGTCCTACCCTCTGGCTCTAACCGGGGCCTCCTCGTGGCCTCCAGGAGGATAAGCTAAAGCTGGCGCCGGAGCTCTCTGACATGGTCATTTACTGCAAGAGTGTCCACTTCGGTGGCTTCTCCAATCCTAGCACCTCTGGGCAGGCATTCTACGAGATGGCTTCCTTCTCTGAGAACCGTGCCCTCCGGCTGCTTCAAGAATCAGGTGAGCCCCTGCTCTCGCAGACATTTGGTCCTGGCCTTCTGAACTTGTCAAGACCAGGCCTGCCCTTCACCCTTGCAGGGGTCCCAAGTTGGTGTTCCCTGCTTTGTGTCTGGGCAGAGCTGGCAAGATGGGGTGCAGTTGGGCGCCTTTAGCACACCAAGGCCTTCACTGATGACTTGGCCCCCACCTGTTCTCAGGAAATAATTTTGTCCGCCACAACGTGAGCCACCTGAGCAGGATATACCCAGCTGGTAGAAGAACAGACTCTTCCAACTACAGTCCCGTGGAGATGTGGAATGGGGGCTGCCAGATTGGTACGGACCGGCTGGGCTGGAGGGAGGTTAGAAAGAGAACCCGGCCTTGATGAAGGGGCCCAAAGCCCTGGAGGTCACGGGAGAGGTCTGGGGACCTGAGAAGGTTTGGATGTGGACCAAGAGCTGAGCATGGAAATTGCCCGGCCAGCAAGTCTGTCTGGTGTGCACGCCAGCCATTTGAATTTTGCCATCAGAAATGGAACGTGTATTTCAGCTGTGCTTGCCTGGCATTCATGACATCCTAGGTTCAATCCTCTGCACTGCGGAGATGGGAGTGGTGTCACGCCTGCCATCCCAGCACTTTTAAGGTAGATGCAAGGATGGGTAGGGTGAGTGGGTTAGGTCTTACTTGGCTACATAGTTCAAGGCCAGCCTGGGCTATATGAGACCCTGACTCAAAACCCAGCAAAACGGGCTGGAGAGATAGATGACTCAGTCAGCAAAATGTCTGCCATACAAACATGAGGCCCTGCGCTGGGATTCCTACCCATGTAAAGCAAGAGGAGTGATGACATACATCTGTAGACACATCTGTAATCCCTGCACCGAGCAGGCAGAGACATGCTGCTCTCTGGAGCTAGCTCATGGCCAGCCCGCCCAGATAAACTGGTGAGCTCGGGGTTCAGTAGAGACCCTGTCTCAAAAAAAAATAAAAAGCAATTGAGAAAGATGTCAGGCATTGACCTCTGGCCTCCACATATGTGTAAAGACAGGCACACACTCATGTGAACACACACTTGTGTTACACACACAAACACATAGAGCATGTAGTCAGTGTGGTGGGTCAGTTAGGATGATAGGAAGGCAGGAGACACCAGAACATCTTGGATGCTGCTTCCTGGACTACAGCACACTCTGAGCAGGCGGGGCCAGGACTCTGGGGCCAGCCCACAGCTTGCAGCTACTCTAATCTACCAACAGTGGCTCTGAACTTCCAAACCCCGGGACCAGAAATGGATGTGTACCTGGGCCGCTTCCAGGACAACGGAGCCTGCGGGTATGTGCTGAAACCTGCCTTCCTGAGAGACCCCGACACCGCCTTCAACCCCCGTGCCCTGACTCAGGGACCCTGGTGGGCCCAGAAGAGGCTCCGTGTCCGGGTATGGGCAGACACAGAGGGAGGGCTGCCTATGGGGGTCCCTCCTGCTCACTGCCATCCCAGGATGCTCACTGTCCCCACGTTTCCTTAGGTCATCTCTGGACAGCAGCTGCCAAAAGTCAACAAGAGTAAGAATTCAATCGTGGATCCCAAGGTGATAGTGGAGGTCCACGGCGTGGGCCAGGACGTAGCCAGCCGTCAGACCGCAGTCATTACCAATAATGGTACGGTATGCGCTGGCTGCTTTGGGCCAGGCTGCTGGTGCTGGCGACCTTGCTGTTGGTATAGTGTTTGTCCTTCCTAGGCTTCAACCCATGGTGGGACACAGAGTTTGAGTTTGAAGTGGCCGTGCCCGACCTTGCCCTCGTCCGCTTTGTAGTAGAGGACTATGACGCCTCCTCTAAGAACGACTTTATTGGCCAGAGCACCATCCCCTGGAACAGCCTCAAGCAAGGTGAGTATTAGAAGCAGGGGGGCAGCCAGGAGCAGTGGGAGGAGCCTGGCTTCTCTCAGCCTGCCCCTCACTACGCCTTGAGTATCCTCTCCGAGTGACCAGAACTGTCTGTCCTTCCTGCCAGGGTACCGCCACGTCCACCTCTTGTCTAAGAACGGAGACCAGCATCCATCAGCTACCCTCTTTGTGAAAATCTCCCTCCAGGACTAAGCCTGGGGATTGGGTGAGATCCACCCTGAGTGGGTCAAGCTGTGTCCACACCTTGGGCAAGGCCAGCTTTGTGTCGCCGACTGCTGATGGGAGCTTTAGGCCCTGGACTGCCTTCAGCTCCAACACATTGCCTGTGCTTCTGGCTCTCTGGGGACCCAGGCGCAGTCCAGTTCCCGCAGTGGCCCAAAATTCCGTTAGGAACAACACTGCAGCCCTCTCCCTACCCTCTAGCTGTCTTTAGGTTGTTGAGTTTTTATAAAAAATCACAAGGTAAAGCCTCGTGGTCTTCTTACACAGACACCAGAGAATTTCTTGGGGTCTCATACATTCGTACTCCTTCCCTTCATGGGGTCATTTGGAGAGAGCAGTCTGAAGGAACCCTTTCCACGGAGGAGGATATGGCCCAGAGTGTCATGGGGCCCTGCTGCTGAGAGGGGGACTCCACCAGACGGTGGAGCTTGAAGGTGCACAGGCCAGACCCAACACCAGCCACTGACATTTATTAAGAAGGGGGAGTTACTGAATTCAGGAGGAAACTCGGGGTCCCCGGCTCAGAAGAGGCCCAGCTTCTTTTTTTCTTGCAGCTGCTTCCACTTGGCCATGCTGTAGAACTCCTCCTTGGATTTCCCGAAGATGTCTTGAAAGTCAGAGTCTGAGAGATAGAACTGGGGGTAGGGGTGGCGTTGGGGAGGAACGGGAGTTACTGGAGGCCAGATTCCCACGCCACCCAGATATGTCATCCATTCTATGCCTCTCCAGTGTGCTCACTGCCTGTCTTTGGTGGGGGAGGAGGGTACCCTAGCATCCTCCAGTGCAGAGTTAGGTTGCAGGCCAGTACTGAGAACGGCAGCATCTGGTACCCACCTCCTTGCAGGCAGGGTCCACACCCTGTGGCAGGTCCTCCACGGCCTGGTGTACCAGCCTTTCCCGGGGCAGGCTCCCATTGACCACTGAGCTGCTGCAGTGACTGCTGGGGCTTTTGCTGGGGTTCTTGCCATCCACGCCAAGGCCCAGCTCTGGATCATTCTCTGGGCTGTCCTGGGAATCCCTGGAGGCCAGGAGGGTCGAGGGACCTCCCTTATTGTCAGTGGGCCATTGAGTTAGCTGGAAGTTATGTACTTCCTGTCCAGAGAGAAGCCTCATGGTTTGGAAGATGGAGAACAGGCACCCACACTGAACCGCAGGCTCTTGGCACCATCTGAACCCCCGGCCCCTCCACCTCTGGCCATATGAACCCAGACCACTATCTGGGGCTGCCAGGGAAACTTCTCCACACTCACCGCTGTTATCTCAGAGATGGCAGATGCTGGTCTCGGGCGTCTCTCCACCACCTCCTCATAGGTCTGGTTGTTCTGGGGGCAGGAGTGGGGGCTGTTATCAGGACTGGTAAGGGAAGGAGCTCCCCAAAGCCCAGGCAGGAGTCTTTATAAAGGACAAGATCAGGTTTCTGTCCCCCTGACTCAGGGGATCCTCAGCCCAGGAGGGCTTCTTCCAGTGTCCATCCCCCACACACCTGGATAAAGATGAGGGAGGGGTATTAAGCCTCACCGTCCACTTGTAGGGGTCCCAGGTGACAAACCACCCAGTGAAGGTGGCAGGCTCGTGGCCCTGCTTGACGAGAATGATGGGTGTGTCCAGGCTCCTCTCTGCTGGGTGAGTTCTCAGGTACTCATGGCCCCAGGCCACTGCCTCCTTCTTCCGTTCACCTGCACCTTCCCCAAGCCATAGGAAGACCTGGGCCACAGAGGGAGCCTGGGCTTGGACAGGTGGAGGGGCTCCCTGACTCAGCCACCTCCTCCCTATGCCACGTTGTCAGATGGTCAGAATCGTGCGTGCAAATGCCTAGCCAAGGAAACTCACCCACCCAGCTAGTGGAGATGCCCCACGCCTGTGAACCTTGGCAGTCATAGGATACATACATGAGTCTAATATAAACAGCTATGAAGTGCTAGCATGTGCTAGGAGCTACGAACTCAACAGTGAAAATAATCCAAGTTAGCATCCCTACACCAGGTATTGTGGCACATGTCTGAAATGATGGCACCGGCAAGGTGGAGGCAAGAGGACCAGTTCAAGCACATGCTTGGCTACAGAGAGAGTTTGAGGCTAGCCTGGGCAACACAAGACCCTGACTCAAAAAATGGAGGGCCTGGGGGGGGTAGTGGTTACTATTCAATTAAAGTGCTTGCTTGCCAAGTCCTGGGTCGACCCCAGTACCACATAAACAGGAGGGGGTAGGGCAGGCTGAAATCCCAGCACTTAGGAGGTGGGATCATAGATCAGAGGAGGTTCAGGTTACATGGTGAGCTCAAAGCCACTCTGGGCTATATGAGACTGTCTCAAAAGAAATAAAAAGATTTGAGAAAAATCTCCATACCCCCCACCCCCCACCCCCCCCCACCCCCGCCTGAGCCTTCATGGGAAAGCAAGCCACGTGTATGTCTCGGAAGAAAGTGAAGAAGACTCAGTGCCAAGGCCTAAGGTGGGCTGTGCCTGGCATGCTCAGGGGACAACAAGAGGCAGCCATGGCTGGGAGAAGACCAGCAAGGTGGAGTCAGGGATCTGGTTAGAGAGGGCTGTCTAGGTAATGAGATCGGTTGTGAAGTGGGGGAGGGGGGAATGTAGTCTGGGCTTGGGTTTTCTCTGAGTGAAATAAGAGCTCGACCTCCTCATAACTCAGTACCACACATAGTCACACACACAGTGACACACAGTCTCACACACATAGTGATGCGCGCGCACACACACACACACACACACACACACACACACACACACACACGCAGGCACTATCACAGCTGCAAAGAGTCATTGTCCATTGCCATAAGGCCAGATAGGCAGTCACAGCCACATACTGTCACCTGCCATCATCCCAGTGTCTGCACAGAGACACGGTCACATTTGGTCACCTGTCATGCATGCCTGGCTGGTTATATATGCCACCCCATAGCCATGCAAAATTTCACAGACTCACAGATACAGTTGCTCAGTCACACCAACAAGCGATCATAGTTGCCTCTTTCCCTTTCACACAGAGGCAGACACCAGTTCCAACTGGTCCGGCTGGTTCTGTTCAGTACTGGACCACACAATTGCGGCATGGTCTGCCTAAGACACAGCCGGAGCTACTCAGTCAAACGTTCAGGTTCAAAGAATCATCACACATTATACTATTATCCAGTCAGTCTTGCCACTTAAAGCTATTGCCTGTCAGCCGTGGGTCCTCAGTCACGTGGAGTCATACATAGCATCGTAGGACACACAGGATTACATACAACACACAAGGTCATAATCACACACAACCCAACTCGTGTTCCTAGCATGCCGTGGTTTTACTGTCACACCCAGACTCTCATTCCATGGCAACTATCAGTCACAGGCTGAACTCACCTCCACACCCAGCTACACCAACGCAGGCACACCCTACATTCCCAGTCCAGCCACTCGGGAGTGGCTGCCTCACCTCCTGACAGGTGTCTAGTAACATGATGTCATACTTGTCCAAGTCCTCTTGGCTGAAGAACACCATTTCTGTGAGGACCAGGCAGCCTGAAGGGCTGGAGCACTCAAATAGTCGGGCCTGGATGCTGGAGAGCTCCTCAGGAAGCCTGGCCAGAGGAGGGGCTGTCAGGGGTGCAGTCTGGGCCATACTGGCCCTTGGCATGGTTGCCCCCACCCCTACCTCAGGGAAAGCAGCTTCTTTGGGACAGGAGCCCCGGGCCTTCCTCTGGACTTCATCCACCCTTTGACTTTCTCTAGGAGAGTCTGCTCCGGGCCAGGTCCCTTTCTTTCAAGGGACAAACAGAGCAGGTGACTAGAAACCTGTCAGCTGCTCCACAGATTTCTCCAGGTAGGCACAGAGAAGGGGACCCCAGACCTAATGGGAGAAGCTGAGCTGAGGCCCTGTCCTCCCTAGAATGGGAGTCACCTGCACTCAGTTAAGTCAGGAACCACCCTCAGGTCCAGGGTGGAAGGAGGGGAACAAGTCTGGCAGAGTTGTGGAATATCTAACTGTGTAAAGATGTCTTACACATGCTTCTGCTGCCTTTGTTAGCGATGGAAAGATGTGTTGCATTTGTTCCTACTGCATTTGTTTAATTATGAAAGATGTGTTGCATTTGTTTCACCTGCCTAAGGCACCCGATTGGTCTGATAAAACCCTAAACGTCAGGAGAGGGATAGGCGGGGATGGCCGGCAGAGAGAATAAGTAGGAGGAGAAATCTAGGCTCAAGAGAGAAGAGAACGAGGGAGAAAGAGGGGACATGCCCAGAGCCAGAAGCCAGGCAGCAGACAGACAGACAGACATGAGAAGCAGGAAAGTAGGACATACAGAAAGAAAAGAGAAAGGGAGGGAGGAAGGAAGGAAGGGAAGAGAGAGAGAGAGAGAGAGAGAGAGAGAGAGAGAGAGAGAGAGAGAGAGAGAGAGGAAGAAAGAAAGGGAAAAAGCCCAGAGTCAAAATGTAGATAAACAGATTAAAATAAGAGCTAAGATAAGGCGGAGCATCTATAACAAATAGTAAGTCCCTGTGTCATGATTTGGGAGCTGGTTGGTGGCCCAAAAGAAAGTCAGCTACACGGGAGCCCAGAAGACTTGGTTGGCGGGACACAGCTCCCTCTGCCCTGGAGTTCTTACTCTGCCCTCATCTCCTGTCCACCCGTTGTCCACTAATCCTGTGCTTTGGGGCTTGCCCTTAGAGTCAATGCAGGAAGCGCATTCTGCCAGCAGAGGGCGCCATCTCTCCCTTTTGCCCTGGCATTTTCCCCATCCAAGTTACCAAGGGCTGGAGACTTGCAGGGTGCTCTGCTTCGTGACCCTGCAGATGGAACACTGAGAGTCCCTTAGTTCTAGGCTTATCTTTCCAGCTGTCTGTGTGGCCACCCACCTCCTGGCCTCAGTTCCTCCTCAAGATAAACGCATTCTCCAGTAATCCTGTTACCTCTTGTTGCTGGGATAGGGGGCCCGGCCTCCGAGGGCTTCCCAGAAGTGGGGAGGCTCCTGGCCCTCCAGCACGGTTTCCATGTTATGTCCCGTGAAGACAGTGACCACCTTCCGCGCCATCTCACGCTGGTCACCATTACAGCCCTGGCAAGCAGAGGCTGTGTCAAACCCTGAGGCAGGCAGGCAGGCAGGCCCTCTACCTCCAGTCCCAGTCCATCCACGGGGACCTGTGGGGAGCTGGACCCAAGCCAAGGGAGGCCTGAGCTGTGGGTGAGGCCCGTGTGAGCAAGGTGTCTCCCTGTCAGCTCCCCAGCTGTGACCCCGTGACACTCTCTGGGTCCAGCGTGTGAATGAGGGACACCAGGCTTGGGGGTCATTTGTGGTTTATGCTAAAGATGAGGAAAAAACAACAAAACCCACAAGCAAAGGAGACCAGGCCTCTCCCTTTCTCAGGGAGACTTGGGAAAGTCCCCAACTAGGGAGGGAGGCAGCCAGAGCCAGGCTTGCCTCTGACCTGAGGAACCGCAGTCCACTTGTGACTTCTGTCAGGGTCCCTGGGTCACTTCACAACATCTACAGAACCATCTTGCTGGCCTATGCCTGGTTGGGTCCCAAGTCTGCATTCGGGTGGAGGGGACCCCAATCTGACCTAGTGCCACCTTCCCAAGTGGTGGCCCACAGGTACCTTCCCAAACCAGAGGTAGCCGCTGTCTTTTGTGATCAGAAAGAAGATGTCACTGGAGGCGAGGGAGGAAGCACGGGCCGGCACCTCCATGGTTTGGGTGTTGTGGCTATCGGCCCCTTGCATGTGGAACAGCCTTGTGGTGGAAATTGGCAGCCTCTTCCCTCCATTGCCTGCACTCCCCTAGAAGAAGGCGGGGCCTCCAGTCACCATGGCATGTCACCTCATCCAAGCTCAGGGTAAAACAGAGCCAGGGAAATGAGATCTATGAAACGCACCCAAAATGAATCCTCCCTCCCTGGAGTGGCCTATGTTAGATGATGATGTGATTAGTATTATTAGTTTTGAGTGTGTACATTGCATGTATGCTCACGGAGGCCCTGTGATGTCAGATGGCATTCTCAGGGATGCTGTCCACCTCCTCTGAGGTAAGGTCTCTCATTGGCCTGGAGCTCACCAATTAGGCTAGCTATCGAGCTCCAGGAATCCCCCTGTCTCAGCTTCCCCAGGCCTAGGGTCACGAGCACGCAGCGTCGCTCACCCCCAGCATCTTCATGTAGGTGTGGAAGTCATGAGCTTGTAAGATAAGCACCTGACCAATGGGGCCGCCTCTCTAGCCCCTGTGTCAAAGGGATGAAAAGTCCAGTGTGGGCTCTACCTGGAAGACCACCAGCTGCCCCTGGAAGATGGCTAGGAAGTGGGGGGGCTCTCTGCCCATGGTCACATGAGCCTGCACCAGTGCTCCCTGGTATGCAATGTCCAACTCCTCAGCATTGTGGTTCAGGGCCTTGGTGTCTTCTATGGTGGTCTTGTGGCCCTGCAGCAGGGAGGGGGACAATAATGGCCTGGGGTTTCCTCTCACATTCTTAGATTCTAGGTCTTAGGCTGGAAGGCATCTGATACCCCGGCAGGTGGACATACCTGCCAGAGGTACAGGATGTACCGGACACGGCCCAGTGTCTGGTATGTGTAGAGGACAAGGTAACAGTTTCCTGAGCACAACTGTCCATGGTGCTTGGGGTCCACAGACTGCCTTTGGAAGTCCTGGATGCACCATACCTGAGGGGCAAGGAGCCTGTGGGCACAGACGAACCTTACCTGCAGCAGCCTGCCCACCTGCATTCACCGGAAAGCTCTTGTTGGCTCGTCTGTGCCAGCGAGCAGCTTGCCCAGCTCTGTGCCTTCCATGCTTCAAACTGGACGTGTGAGCGACCCTTCCCCCACAGACCTTGGGGACCCCCCATGCCTTTGCTGGCCTGATCTCAGCCCAGATTTAGTTTGTATCCTGCACCTGGGAAATAAGTGAAAGACTAAAGGCTCCAGCTCCTAGTCCGTGGCCACCTCCGTCTAGAACCAACCAGCTACAGCTCTGGTGAGGGGCCAACAGCACCCCTCTTGCAGACACAGAGAAGCTGTGCTCAGTGCAGAAGAGTGGAAGCCGGGCTGGAAGAGAGGCCTTGGCACTCTGGAGGGGACGTTTTCTTTTTTCTTTAAAATGTCATTAGCAACAACAACAAAACCCACAAATAAAACAAAAACAAACCCCTAAATGAACACACAACGAATGCCCTGGTGTGATTCAGTTGGTCGAGTGCTTGTCTATTGTGCAGAAAGTTCTGGAAGCCCTCAAAACTGGGATTCCACCTGCAAATCCTGGCACCTGGGAGGTGAGGCTGGAGAGTGAGAAGTTCAAGGTCAGCCTTGACTAGATAGTGAGTTTGAGGCCAGCTTGGGACATGTGAGACCCCGTCTAATAAACGGAAACCAATGCCCAATCAAAGGCTGGAGTGGCAGCCCTTGTTCACTTTTGTCGGAGTGATGGCTTATTGCTCTGGGAGACACACCTCAGCTTTAGAACTGGACAGAACTGGTGGAAGGAAGTTGCGGTCTGGGCAGGTTGGCACCTGACTATCCCAAACTCCAGTCCTTCCCACTAGGAGACCTCCCCTCTAGACCAGGACATCAGAAACCCAGGCTTTTCTGAAAAGGCTGCCAGGGCCCCAAACCTCCCCAAAGGTACACTCGCTTGGGAGCTAGGCTCCCCTACTTCCACAGCCCCTCGTCTTTCTTGGCTTGCTGGCCATCCTTTCCCTCAGGCCTCATCTCCCTCTTGCTCTGCCCACCCAGACGCCTTCCTTTCACCTCTACTTACCCCACCCCTCCTTCCTCCTCTCCCTGGGTTTCCCCTGTCTCTCCTGTCTCTTCTGACTCCCTGCTTTCCCAGGGTCCCCACCCACTCCCTGTGTCTTCCTTTCTCTCCCTTCCCCCTTCTCCTCTCTCCCTCTCTTCTCACCCATCATGTCTGGTTATCCATATAAGGGCAAATGTAGGCAGAACGTCTATTTTCTCTGACCTCGGCTTCCCTACAGAATTTAGACCCCCCCCCCCACAGGCTCAGTAGCCTTGTTCCCATAAGCTCACAGCAACCCCCCCAACATTAGCTTGGGGTCATATTGGACCATATCTTTGCCTCCATTTTATGGTCATAAAAACAGGCTTGCGGGAACTAAGAGTTCTGCCTCAATAGTCCAATAGGTTAGTATGAGAACACTGGTCTGAGGCCAGATGAGGGGTTCATGACAGTCTTAGGGGTTACGTGTGTTTGGGGCAGTGATTTGTGTGACTGCCCACCTGTTTTGGCCACAGTGCATGGTTCATTGTCCAGGTGTTGTCAAGTTGTGTGTCTGTGAGTGAGTGACCATGGTGTTGTGTGATTTAGGATGACTGCATGGGCCAGCTGTTGGAGAGTGGGCATGTATGCTTCTAATTCCCTGAATACATCTCTGGTTGTGATGGGTGGACACCCACCTGTTCCTGGGTCGTTTTAGCTGTTGAGGCAGTGTCTCATGTAGTTCAGAGTGACCTTGAACTCCCGCTATTCATGCAGAGTGCTGGGTTTACGGGTGTGACCACTACCTTCACTTCACCCCGGGTCACTTGTGTGCACACCGCCACCCCCAGCCAGTGCCCTCACCTCCACCTTCCCAGAGCCGTCATCCACCATTCTGAGCTGGGCTGCTAGCTCAGGCTGGGTGTGCAGCTTGCCTATGTCCAGTTTGGCCTGCATCAGTTTATCTGCGTGTGGAGCTTAGAGTCAGTGACATCAGGGTCCACTCACTCCTCAGCCATCTCATAGGGTCTGGGCACACCCTCTTCCTGCTCATCCCCACCTATCCGTTCCGCCCCCTCCTGGCTTAAGCATCCCCAGCAGCCTCTGGCTCCTTCCAGGTCCACCGGTCCCCCCAGGCTCCACCCCTCCACCCCTTCCCTTACTCACTTTTCCCTCTGGGTTTTTTCCCATCTAGCTCCTTCGACCACGTCTGGAACAACTGCTGGAAGGCGGTGGACTCTGCACCGTCATTCACCACCTCCACGTTGGTGTGGTTTGGGTAGCCCTTGGCCTGGATGAAGCCCTGGGACACAGCTCTGTCAGGCAGGCCTGTGGCTCAAGGGCTCTAGGCTGTGTTCAACCTCCAGAAATACCCCCCAGCTGTAGCTGCCAGGACAGCCAAGCTCTGAGCTGCATTCATTAAACTAAACTGGAGACCCATTTAACAAGCTGGCTCCCTCACTACCGATTCTCTGCCATCTCTGAGGGTAGGCAGGGTCCCCTTAGTGCAAGTCTAGTGAAGGGCTGGCCATGGCATGCCCTACAGTCCCATAAACCTCCTGTGTTTCCCACCCCCAGAGCAGAAGGCCCTCAGGCCTCTAGGCCAGGCTAAGTCCTTCACACGTGATATTTTAGGTGTCAGGAATCTGCCCTCCCAGCAAGATTTCCAGGGTAGACACACTCACTTCCTGACCCTGGGATAAAGACGTTCCGGGAGACAGCCACTGCTCCCCTTAGACCCCAGGCAGGACATCCTGCACCAGACCTGTCTTGCCTCCCTGTAGGGGCCCCAGGACCTCACCACAGCCCTGCTGAACCCAGCCTTCTTGTCCTGGGGGCTGGACTTTCGTCCCTGCCACATGTAAATCTTGAAGCCACCCTGGTCCAGGAGATAGCAGCCCTAGGAAAAAGTGACTCTGGTCAGCAGGGACCGAGGTTATAAGGGGGGAGGGGGGGACACTAGGTGCAGGCTTTCCTTACTTCATCTTGCAGGAGGTCCTGGGTCAGTGGGCGGGTCGCCAATTCTTGGACTATCAGGTCCATTCCCTTCTCGCTGACACTGGGGGACAAGCATCCAGATGTGGACAGCCAGCCTTTTCCTTGCCTGATGCCATCCCAGTGCCCTTGAACTCCTCTGGTTTCCCAGAGACTGAAGTCATGAGCTGTGAACTCAATTATCGGGCCCCTGCTTGGGCCTTAAGTGGCTCATTGATCCTCACAGGGCCTCGGTCTCCCCATCTGTACTATGGGCTTCTTCCCATCAACGCTACCATACACCATGTAAGAGTGTGTATCATGCAGGCCCAACACCCCACAAGACCTGCTTGGAGACCTCTGTGCTTTGACTAGAGGTTTTTGCAGCAATGTTGTGTTGTTTCAGTAACAGGCACACAGTCATGGCCCCTCAGTCTCCCCGTGCCCTCCCCAGTTCTGCTCACTGGTAGAGACGGACGTTGGCCTTTTGCCGCTGGCTGACACTGTTGTTGGGCACAGAAGCTCTCAGGCTGCCTGACCTGCAGCCCAGCACAGCCTCCATGATGCGGATGAGGTCAGTGGCTTCATTCTCGTCATCCACCACACCAACCTGGGCACGGCCACCAGGTCCCCTATCCCTGAGGCTTCGAGTCAGGGCCAGCGCCTGCAGGAGAGAACCCAACAGTCAGGGCTTCCACGCCCAGCCCAGCCCAGCCCAGGTCTTTCTTATCCCGGCTCGGTGTCCATAGGCATGGGGCGGGGACAGGAAAGCTGGTGTCCCGCCACTCCAGTGTCCCCAGGTCTACCACCAGTACCACATTTGCGTGTGCCTAATGGATGCCTGTTGGATTGAGACAGAGGGACGGCCTCTCCCCAAGCCCTGTGCCCCCAGCTCTCGGGGCAGGCACTGACCCGCGATTTCTCAGAAACGCTGGTTTGGGGGCCGTTCCACTGGATCATCACCTTGCCCAGGTCCAACAGGAAGACGTCCCCTTTATTAAAGCTGTTCCAGGACAGGGCCACCTTCCGGAGCCAGGAGAGAGGTGTGGAAGGAAAAGGTGTCAGACCACCAGCACCACAGGCAGGCGGGGGCGGGCGGGGGGGAAGCAAGGGACGAGGGGAGGGGGAAGGGGGCAGGGCAGGGTGTGTCGCTTGTGTGCATGAGGCTGTGTGCAGTTATGTGTGCGTGCGTATGTGTGTGTGTGTGTGTGTGTGAGAGAGAGAGAGAGAGAGAGAGAGAGAGAGAGAGAGAGAGAGAAAGCACCTGTCACAGCACGCAGGTGTGCATTTTGTAGCCACATGTGATCTTCCATGTGCTATACAGAGGTGGGGCACAGACAATGCTTATCTCCGTATGAACACATGCGTGTGCATATATGGGACACATCATGTATGAACAGAGGTGTACGCTCAGGGTGACAGTATTAAATGTGCCTGTGTAGTGACCGTATGCAGTGGAGCATCAGGGTGGTTACAGAGACACACTTTGAGGACACTAAATAATCACAATGGCATAATGGGAAAACCCAAGGACTGCAGAGTGTCCATGCCCACATGACCGGGATTCTGTGGGGTGACGGTGCAAACTCTGGGGAGGAGCGTGCGCATCCCGGGGCTGCCATAGCTTGGTTGACTGTGAGTGTATAACTAAAGGTCACCGTCCTCACTGTAGATGAATGCTGGTTGCATCAAACTCTGGCCACAAGCAGAGTGTCTTGCTTCTCTGTTAATTAAGTAAAGGATGCGTTGTGTTAAGTGATGAAAGGGCACTCCCTGGACTAGAGTAAGGGGACATCACCCAAGGAAAATGGGTAGACAGTGTGTGTGTGTGTGTGTGTGTGTGTGTGTGTGTGTGTGTGAGAGAGAGAGAGAGAGAGAGAGAGAGAGAGAGAATGAATGGTGCTAGAGCAAGTGTGTGAGAGTGTGTGAGTGTGTGAGTGTGTGAGTGTGAGTGTGTGTGTGAGCGAGACTATGAATGATGTGTGTGAGTGTGAGCGAGTGTGTGAGTGTGTGAGTGTGTGTGAGTGTGAGCATGATGATGAATGCTGTGAGAGAATGTGTGTGTGAGTGTGATGATGAATGATGTGTGTGAGTGTGTGAGCGTGTGTGAGTGTGAGTATGAGTGTGTGTGAGTGTGAGCGTGACGATGAGTGGTGTGAGAGAAAGTGTGAGGATGGGCACACTTCTGTCACATTGCCTTCAAGGGCCCAGTGCACCGCTGCTTCTGCCTCCTCTGCCCACATTCTCGAAGCACCCATGAGATGGAAGACATGAGGAAAGTGGGGCCAGCAGCAGAGCTGAGGAGGGGCTGGGAGCCCAAGGCTGCCTCGTGTCTCCTTACTTAGTGAGAGGGGCCCCTGGGGAGCTGAAGCTCACTGTTCTACACACTCCCCACATTCTCCACCAGCTCCTGCCCTTTCTTGTGCTTCAGGATACTCACCCCGTGTGAGTCTGGGGCTCAGACCCTGTCCCCGGCTGCCCTCACCTCAGTGGCAGACACATGCTTCCTTCCCCTGATGTGGAACAGTCGCTGGACATTGTACGCGTTGGTCTCCGTGTGCTTGAGAGCAGAGGCTCGGCCTCCCTTCCTGTAGCTGAGGAAGGGATAAGGACCCGTGAATGAGAACACGCCCTTGCAGGGACGAGTGTGGGAGTGAGCAAATGCATGTGTGTGAGGATGTGTGGGGATGATATGTGTCTGTGTAATACATGCATTTCAGCGCGTGTGAGCATGTGCGTTTCAGCACATGTGAGCATGTGCGTTTCAGCGCGTGTGAGCGTGTGTGTGTGTGTGTGTGTGAGCACATGAGGCACAAGTGTGCATTGCTTGTTAGCACGCAGCACTGTGCAGCCTGGGGTACACTGGGGATCTCGTGCGTACTTTTTACCCAGGTGAGACCGGAAGAGAGCACATGGGAGGGTGTGTCTGTGTGGTGGCTATACACTCACTCACATTCACACTCACTCACACACACATTCTCTCACACCATTCATCGTCATGCTCACACTCACACACACTCACACACTCACACACTCACACATCATTCATAGTGTGATGGGATAGTCAGTTATGCTTGCCCATCTACAGGTCACGCATGGGGTGGCATGCATTTCTTTCATACACACAGACTTGTCTGCACTGTATACAAATATTCAACCCAGTGATATGAAACAAAAATGATTTAAGATTAGCAATTAAGTCAACCATTTAAATTCTAAAAATGTGACAATTAAAACAATACTTGAGTGCTGGGTGGTGGTGGTGGTGGTGGTGGTGGTGGTGGTGGTGGTGGTGGTGGCGGTGGCGCACACCTTTAATCCCAATGCTCGGGAGGCAGAGGCAAGCGGATCTCTATGAGTTCGAGGCCAGCCTGGTCTACAGAGTGAGTTCCAGGACAGCCAGAGCTACACAGAAAAGCCCTGTCTTGAAAAGCAAAACAAGCAAACAAACAAACAACAAAACAAAACCTGAAGCAAAAGAGACACTTATTATACCAGCATGACAAACAAGCTGTGGTGACCTGGTTCCCACTCCCAGGTACAGCCCGAGGTCAACAACAACAGGGGCCCCACAAACATTCACAGTGGCACTATTCCTAACACCCCCAAGGCAGAAACAGCACACATGTCCCTCATTGTTGAGCTGATATCATACGGTAGAGTCACACAATGGACTATTATCTCACAGTGGAATGAAGTCAAGTCAAGTAGTAATGCATGCCACAGTGTGGGTGAATCTTTTTTTTTTCTGTTTTTGAGACAGGGTTTCTCTGTAGTTTTGGAGCCTGCCCTGGAACTTGCTTTGTAGACCAGGCTGGCCTCAAACTCACAGAGATCTGCCTGCCTCTCCCTCCCAAGTGCTAGGATCAAAGGTGTGGGCCACCTGGCCGTCTTAGTTTGGGTGAATCTTGAAAACAGGATCAGGGAAGGATGAAGCTCTGTGGTTGAGTCTCCCTGCCATGTGGGCAAGGCTCTGGCTTCCATCTTCAGCACAGGTGGGGGAGGAGGAGGAGGGAGAGGAAAAGATTAGGACAAAATGAAAACGAGTCAGCCTTAGAAGCTCACTCCAGAACAAGTCCAGAATGGCAAATGCATAGACAGAAAGCAGGCTAGTAGCTGCTGCCCCTCACAGGACCTGGAAAGAGGCTGCCCAAAGTCAGGGGCTTTTCAGGGTGATGACAATGTTTCAAAACTGATGGTGTGGTGGTGGCATACTTTTTTTTTTTTTTTTTTTCTGAGACAGGGTTTCTCTGTAGCTTTGGAGCCTGCTCTGGCACTCACTCTGTAGACCAGGCTGGCCTCGAACTCACAGAGATCCGCCTTCCTCTGCCTCCTGAGCGCTGGGATTAAAGGGGGGTGCCACCACTGCCCGGTGGTTGAATGCATCTTAAACCACTGAATTGTGTGCTTGAGCCGGGCGTTGGTGGTGCACGCCTTTAATCCCAGCACTCAGGAGGCAGAGGAAGGCAGATCTCTGTGAGTTTGAGGCCAGCCTGGTTTCCAGCGTGAGTTCCAGGACAGGCTCCAAAGCTACACAGAGAAACCCTGTCTCGAAAAACTAAAAAAAAAAAAAAAAAAAAACAACAAAAAAGAATTGTGTGCTTGAGATGGGTGCAATGTATGTGAGCTCTCATATCCTAACAAAGTACACACACACACGTGAACACACACATATGCACACACACACATACACACACACACACACGTGAACACACACACACACACGGAACACACACACACATATGCACACACACACACGTGAAAACACACACACACACACACACACACACGGAACACACACATATGCACACACACGTGAACACACACGTATGCACACACACACATACATGTGCACACACGCACACATGTGCATGTACCATTCAGCCAAAGAAAAGCTATTATCTCAGGGTGGCTGGCATTACCCTCACCACACTGTGTCCCCTCTTTCTGTCCCCAGCTCTCTCAGCACTCACATGACTCCCGGGTGGAAGTAGCTGTGGAAGCAGTCAGACTCATGGCCCTGTGACTCTCGGTGCAGCACCATCTGGTCTCCCAGATCCTCCTGTAGGCGCTGCACAAAGGTGACTGTGGCCCCATGGGTCTCTGCGCTGGCCTCCTTTCCGATCCAGTAGTGCAGGTCGCTCGACCCTCCTTGGGTAGCCTTTGGGCTCTGAGGGACCTAGGGTCCAGGCATTTGTATATGTGGAGGGGGGAGGGGCCCGACTTGAGGGCCTAGTTGATGTATGAGGTGGAGCCCATGATCAAGGAGCCAGTGGGCAGGAGCTTGACAGAGGCTATGAGGGACTAGAGGGCCTCAAGAGCAGCAGCCCCTTGTGGGTGGCTTGTGCTATGGCGGCTTCTGATCTCAAGACAGAGTTTATATCCAGGCCTGAGTTTCTTCAGCAGCTCTGGGCTATGTTGCCCCTCAGAAAGACCCCCAGGTGACTCACATGGAGGATAACATAGCAGCATTCCTCAAAGAAGTTCCCGTGAGCCCTTTCAGGCAGTGGCAGCATCTTTAGGTTCTGGGAGAAGAGGTTGCCAAGTAACAAGTTAGAGACCTCTGCCTGTGACTCCCAGGGACAGGGTGAAGGAAGGAGCTCTAGATGGGAGGGGGCAGGTGGAGGAGGGAGATGGTGACATGGCTCCATGTCCCCTCACCTGGGTAATCCATATTTGGAGCTCTCTGTGGCTGTCAATGGCTGGGAGGTCCTGGTTGGTGTCCATCCTAGGCTAAGCAAGGGTGATGGAGATGCAAATGTTGGAGGCCAACCTCTGGCCACCTGTGTTACAGGCTCCAAGCAAGAGTTCTAGCACCACCTAAAGCTCTCCAAAGTGCTGTCATGATAGAATGCAACTTTCATTAAACATGCAACATCAGCAAACCAGGACAGGCACAGTGATGGCTTACAGGGACAGGGGCAAACCTCAGCAAGCGAGGACAAGTACAGTGATGGGCTTACAGGGACCTGGGCAAACCTCAACAAGCCAGGATGGGAACAGTGATGGGCTTACAGGGACCCTGTGGAGAGCCCTTCAGCTAGCAGCAACATCTGTAGACAGAGAGCTAGAAGCTGGCCACGGAGGGCTGGAGGTGTATCTCAGTTGGTAGAGCACTTGCCTATCTTGTACAAAGCCCTGGGTTTGACTCCCAACACCACACAGAACACATGGTGGTACATGGCTTTAATCCCAGCACCCAGAAGGTAG
Organism: Cricetulus griseus; assembly: GCF_003668045.3. Lineage (NCBI taxonomy): Eukaryota > Metazoa > Chordata > Mammalia > Rodentia > Cricetidae > Cricetulus > Cricetulus griseus. The sequence continues at coordinate 226,129,960 of NC_048597.1, read as the reverse complement.
AGGCAGAGTTCGGGGTCACTCTCAGCTACAGAGTGAATTTGAGGGTAGGACCAGTTACAGGAGACCTTGTCTAAAGAATCAAAAGGAAAAAGAAATACACAGACAGTTTTTAGACAGACCCAGGGTCTGCAGAGTCAGGGACAGTCACTATAGATAGTGCTAAATTAGACTCTGACAAAAGGAACAAATCCAGTCAGTGGGGAAAGACCTGGCAAATAGGGGTGAATTCTTGAAATGGGACTCAGTGTTGTATGGAAAGACAGGTTCTGAGCTCCAGGGAAGGCCAGCAACTACACAAAGGTCTGACAAAGTTAGAAACGAGTATATAAATAGACACAGGGTCTGCATAGTGCAGCAGGCTGTGTAGACAGGGGCTTTACACACGGGCGTGCCTTCTGCAGGCCAGTGAAGCATTGGATGACTCAAGGTCTCCAGAGAGAAATGAGTTCTTCAAACAGGGCCTTCCATCTATACAAGGATAGCTTTGGAGAGACCCCGACGCTACCCAGGAAAGGTCAGACAGGCTTGGCAAACAGGCAAAGACTGGAAGCTGAGAAAGGCTCTGCAAACACACACACAGGAGCTCTGCGGCCTGGGGAAGGCTATGCTAATGTGGCTAAGAAAGGACTCGGTAGAAGGAGCAGCATCCGAAGCTTTGGACAAGCACATCAGCTCACAGGGCTCTGCAGACAGGAGCCACACCTGTGGCCACAGATCGGCTTCCTCATCAGAGGCAGGCTCTTAAAGCCTGGGAAAGTTCTGGGGATGCGCCAGAGCTTCCTATGCAGGGTAGGTCCAGCAAACAGATGATGTCCACAGGTGAGGAAAACCACGGCAGGCCTCGCCAAGAGATTTCAGCTCTGTAAAAAGACTTCCATTCTGCAGTCAGGTCAGGGCAGGGATTCTGCCGAAGAGTTGAGGCCCTTAGGCCTGCAGAGGATCTACAGACCGGTTTTGTTGATGGTGTTGACTTCTCCAGAGAGGCGTGGAGCTGCAGGGCTGAGCCACGGGCAAAGCCAGTGCTGTGTGCAAACACATTCACTCTGGACATAGGCAGGGTTATGAAGTGGGCCTGGGTTCTACGGGGAATCCCAGGTCCTGCAAAGGGGGGTAGGCTATACGGGTCAGTTTGGAAACAGTCGAGGCTCTGTCAGGAGGGATGAGCCCTGTGCACAGGTCCACTACGCACAGCAGTGTACAGAAGCAGAGGCTCTGCCAACAGGGGAGATAAATGCAGAAACACACGGGTGTTCCCAGACAAACATAGCCCCCGAACCGTGAGAAACTCTGCACTGGAACAGGCTGATGTCCTGTGAGAAACTGCACTGGAACAAGCTGAAGGAGTTTCTACCTAGGTCAGTTCAGACAGGCTGTGCCAAGAGGGAAAGCCCCCTGAAAGACCACAGAGTCAGGTGTGAGAATCAGGCTCTGCAGAACATAGGTAGACAGGACATGGCCCCAAATTGGAGGAGGCCCCACCATGAGGTCACAGAGACAGGCTAGCCATCCTGCAAATGTGAAGTATTCCAAAGAGGCGCTTGTGTTCACCCTATTGGTGGACACCCTCCCTGCCTCCCCCCCCCCACTCCCAAATGGCAGGTCCTCAGGAGAGGATGAAGCCCTGGGCCGCCTTGAAGTAGGCAGAGTTCTGACAACTTGTCAGAACACCTTCAGGACAGACTGGAGCAAACAGAACAAAGACAACAGCAGGTCAGTTATGGACTGCACAGCCCTTGGAGCAGGATTGCTCAGTCATGCACTCCTCACGTCCCCCATTTAACCCTAAACCTCATAGCAGGACTGGGGGTGGGGTGGGGGGTCACTGGACCTCTTTGTTCCTCTTCTCAATGTGGCCACATCTGTTAAATTTCCTTCCTGTGCCTTTTGTTATTATCTGTTTGTTTAGCCTGCGAGTAAGAGCGGCTGAGCCTAGCTTGCAGGACCCTATGGGATTAAGCGCTGACCATCACAGTTCTGATAATATTACTGTGGAGGAAACAGCTTCCCTAGACAGGGACAGGCACCATAAGGAGACAAATCTTTGCAGACAGACACTTAGACAGACGTGTGGACGGCTCCATGGCCAGGGCAGGCTGTGCATACATGTCAGCATCTGGCATAAAAGCAAATCTCACACACGGGAAACGAGGGAAACTGTGGAGAGATAACTAGAATGAAAACAGGTTCCAGCTTTACAGGTACGCCAACAAGACAAACGTTCTGTTACCTCAGGACAGAGACTCTACACACGACTGTGACGGATTCTGCAGCAAGTGACAGGCTCAGGTGACCAGAGAAGGTTGGGCCAATGAAGCATATGTTTTCCCCATCCAGCCTTGAGAGAATACACACACAGGCTCTGCAAGCAGCCACTGAGTGTGCTGGGGTCCGCTCTGTAATTCGTATTGAGGAGAGGAGACACACTACAGAAGGCTCCCAACACTACCCCCTCATGTGATGTGAAGTCAGCTCCCTGGGGCTTCCCTGCACTGCCTCTTTGGAAACCGCAAACAGTCATGGGCTCTACAGGCACACAGGTGAAGTTTTTGTTACTCTTCAATGTAACTTTCCACATCTAACTCAAGTCCTGGCAGCTGCCTCTCCTCACTGCTGCTCAATAGGCAGACGCAGTCACTGGGTCTGGAGTCTCTCACATGGGTTGCCATGGTGCAGCAGTGACTTCCTTCCTCTGGAATGGACATCCCAGCCCTACCCCATCAACAGCAAGAACACTCTAGGATCTCCTGCCCTGTGTGACAGGAGAGAGGGACTAGTAAGAGAGTTACAGACCCCTCGGTGGCTCACATTCTATATTGCTTTGTCTAGGGCTCCTGAGAGCTGGGCTCAGGGCAAGGTGTCCTGGAAAGGGGGTGGGGCAGGGGCCTGTCCCTGTTGAGCCGCACCAGTGGAGGCCATGAGCTGAGGCAGTAACGGGAGCTGTGCACGACACAGTGCCAGCCTCTCCCACAGCCCTGGGGCATCATGCGTGGGTCTGGGTCTCCCACTGTGGAGCGGGACACATTCATAGATAGTTGCTGACGGGCCAAGGCTTGGTGAAGACACATGCGTAGTTGCCGGGCATGTAACAGCACCCCCCAGTTGTTGCAGTCATTGTGCGTACATGACAGACAGGCATCTCCAGCAACAGACAATGTGATGATATGCCATGGTGGGTAGCTGACGTGCAACAGGAGCCCTCAGCAAAGACACTGAGTTTCTATGCAAAACCAGGGACCCAGACAGGCAGAGACCCGAGGCACAGCCAGATGAAGCTGGGAGGTATATAGCTCATGTCACTATCAGGGCCACAGTGAGGTGGGAAGATCACTGCCCAGCCTCAGCCACAGAGGAAAGGAAGGGCAGTTTGGCAGCCGGAAGTAGTGTCTAAGCTGACTTCAGTGGGAGGGGCAGCATCATCCCAGCCGTGACTGGGAAGGTCCCTTCCTGCAGCCTGGGGCTGAATCCCCATCCCTGTTGCTAGGGCAGGTGAGGGAAACCTTGATAGCATGGGGTCTCTTTATTCCGTTAACACCCCATGTTTCCTCCAGGTGCCTCCCGCAGGACGGTCACCTATGGCCTGTAAGCCCCACCCCTGGATGTCCCCTTTCAACTTCCGGCACCTCCTCAGAGGGCCTGTCATCCATGCCCTCTGACCCCCCTCCCCAGCAAAAGCCCTCTTCCCTTCCCAGGGTTCCTACACTGGTTTCCTCCTTCGCCCCTCCCCCAGGTCTCTAACCCACTGTGGAGGCTGATCTCGTCTGTCCACTTCTCTCCCCAGGGCACTCCTTCCCTCTCCCAGATGTCCCCTCCTCCTCAGGTGCCTGAGGGCAAACCCTGAGATTTCTTTGCTTAACTTCCAGGAGGGAAGGCACTGCCTGTTGGAGGGGAGGTGAGTTAGAAAGATCGGCTCTGGGGGAGACAGAGATCCCGCGCACATGTAAACTCTGCTGGTTTGCCACAGTGGGCCCTCCTCACACCCAGTGTCCTCGCCTTGGGCTGCCTCAGCTCTGCCAGCCTTCAGCCCCTCTGTGTGATGCTCCAGTCGTGGACCGCCATGCCCACACCGTTCTGAGCAGCCCCTCTGCCCCCCCCCCCCCCCGGGTTCCCAAGGCCCCCTCCAGCCCAGGCCTACCTTCTGGGAACTGCTCCTGCACCTTCGGGCAACCCGTCAACCCGTCAACCCGCTCTGGGCAATGCGAGGCCTGGCAGGAGACCAGGATCTACTAATTGCCCCTCCCTCCTAACTGTAACTCAATCCCAGCTCCTGCCTTGCAGGACACACCCCAGTGCTCTGTACAGCATGAACTGGGTATTCAGAATTAGTCAGTCAATAAATATTGACCAAGCCATCTGGGAGCCAGCCCCCTTCCCATGGCCTGGTGGGTACCAGTGGGCAGAGAAGGTGAGGGAATGAGGCCTGAGCCGGGATGAGAAAATACTGATTTCTATTCCTGGGAGCTCAGATGGGCAACTGCCCCCCCACCCCGCCCCGGGTGGCGGGGAGAGGGGTCCTTTTGAATCCAGGGGTTCAGACCACTGTGGTGAATCTGAGATATCCAGGTCACTTTAGGAGGTGAAGGAAATGGCCCGGGATGCCTCCTGGCATCTCCCACTCCCCCACCTCCCATCTCGGGCTGGCTGCCCAGCAGAGCTCTCCCCGGGGAGCCTTGATACCCATCGTGGGAGAGGCCGGTGGAGTCTGCAGCAGAGAAATCTCTTCCATGCCCTGGCTGCCCCTCTGTGACTTCTGATGGTGGGATATGAGATGCTGGAAACAGATCCCTCCAGAAACGACCAGGACACAGCCTCCCTCTACCTTCTGCTGGTAGCAGCCTTAGTCCCAGACAGGGTCCAGCCAGCACAAGCCCCTCCCCGCCCCCCAGACACGACTAAAGCCTGTTGACTTGTCCGAAAGACCCCATTCTGGAGTGAACTCTTTACCTACACAGCTCCATGTCACCAGAGTGGACAATCCAGGAACTCCAGGTCACTCTGTGCCCAGTGGCTAGTGTGTACAAGTTTTGTTTTGCTTCATTGGCTTCACAGGGTCACTCTGTGTAGCCCAAGCTGTCCTGGGACTCACAATTCTCCTGCCTCAGCCTCCTGAGTATTGGGATTACAGACGTGTGCCACCATGCTGGGCATATTTGATCTGTGCGTGAAGGGGCACCTGTGTCACCAGGTACTTGCTGAGTTCTTTGTCTGAGTCACACTAGTCATAGCACGCCCGTGTCTTCTCGGGTTGGGTCCACCTGTGCATTGGTTGCCTGCCCCTACTTCTTCTGTGTCCTGGGTTCTCACTCCTTCCTATTTCCTCCTCACCAGTCTGCTGGTCTCTGTTCCCACACTTCCATGTTGCCAGTGGCAGCTGGTTCTGTCTGTCACCGCCTTCCCCTTCCTCTCTGTCTCCATGTGTCTTTCTGGAGTCTCTAAAAGTTCACAGGCACAGCTCAAGCCACAGCTCCTCTCAATTTGCTACTTTTCTCCCAAGTTCCAGGCCCAACGCTGAAAGCCCAGGGAGGGACCCCTAGTGTCAACCCTGCCCCCATTCTCATCCCTGGTCCCCAGACCTAGACTCAGTAGTCACATGGCTTCCTGGCCACTGCCCTGCTCTGGGAGCCAGCTTTGACCAGTCGGTGACACGAATCACACTCTTGTGTGTCACGGCCTCCCAGGCCCTGCATGTTTCCACTCACACAGCAGCCAGTGGGACTTTGATTTGTTCTTTATTATGGTGTGCATGTATGTGTGTGTGTGTGTGTGTGTGTGTGTGTGTGTGCATGAGTGCATGTGTGTGCATGTGTGTGTGTGTGCATGTGTGTGTGCATGTGTGCATGTATGTGCGTGTGTGCATGTGTGTGTTCATGTGTGCGTGTGTGCATGTATGTGTGTGTGTGCATGTGTGTGTGCATGAGTGCATGTGTGTGCATGTGTGTGTGTGTGTGCATGTGTGTGTGTGTGCATGAGTGCATGTGTGTGCATGAGTGCATGTGTGTGCATGTATGTGCGTGTGTGCATGTGTGTGCATGTGTGTGTGTGTGACATGCATGTGTAACGTGTGGAGGCAGTCTCTTCCTTTTACTGTGTAGGCTCCAATGGATCAAACACAAGCTATTAGGCTCCACCATAAGCATCTCTACCCATTCACTCAGCTGTCTTGCCGTCCCTTTTTGTTTCATTTTTTTTCTAAACTGGGGTTCCATTTACCCCCAGGCTGGCCTTGAACTCACTATGTAGCTGAGGATGACCCTGAACTACTTCCTGACCCTCCTCCTTCCATCACCCAAATGCTATGATCACAGGCTTCACCACTATACCTGGCTTGTTCCCTTCCTTCCTCCCTCTCACCCCCTTTCCTTCCTTCCTTCCTCCCTTCCTGTCTTCCTCCCTTCCTGTCTTCCTCCCTCCCTCCCTGCCCTCCCTCCTTCCTTCTTTTTTTCTGAGACAGGTTCTCCTTCGATAGCCTAGTTTGGTCTCACACTTGTGCTGTGGGATAATCTTGTACGCTGTGAAGATGTCACCTGCTGACTGATTTTAAAGAAGAGCTGAATGCCCAATAGCTATGCGGGAGAGGATAGGCGGGACTTCTGGGAAGAGATAAGAACTCTGGGAAGGAGAGAGATGAATTTTGCCAGTCAGATGAGGAAGGGTTTGGATGGACAGTACAGAGGAGAGGTAATGAGTTGTGTCAGAACTTAGGTTAATATAAATGGGTTAATTTAAGTTATAAGAGCTGGTTGGGAGCAAGTCTAAGCTAAGGCCAAGCTTTCACAATTAATAAGAAGTCCCGTGTCATTATTTGAGAGTTGGCCGTCCAAAGAAGTACCTGCTGCATACTTGTGGCAAGCCTGCTTCAGCCTCAGAATGCTCTGGTTACAGGAGTGCCAGTATGACTGCTTTCAAGCCCCCCTCCCATAGTTTTAAAGGTTATGGTAAAATATAACCATGCCTTGATGTCTGTAAGGTTAAAGACGCTCCCATGGATATCAGAACCAAAGGCTGCTTTAGCCTCACACAAGATGATGAGCTCATATTTGCCTGCAACCCTCACGCCCCTCCCTATTCTTTCAATCTTATCTCGGTCACTGTTAATACTAAAACGGTGTCACACGGTACTCAATTGTCACATCCAGGGGACGGTCAAGAAAAGCAGTCTAAATATGTTTAGTGATCATAGCCTTCTCTCAGGTCTTTTTATTCAAGCTGATGAAGTCCAGAGGTGTGAGACCTGTAGATACACAAACATAACTGAGTACTTCAAGTCTGTCATTCTATTGGACTCGGGAGGAGTTAGGTGGATGAGTAGGGGCCGAATATTATCGAAATACATTATATATGTGAATGAAATCTTAAACAACATTTTGCATTACATTTTTTATTATTATTTTTAAATTTTTAAAGCATCCTAGGTCATAGAGGCACTTACCCATAATCACAGCACTGGGAGGTGGAGGCAGGAGGATTGCAAGTCCCAGGCCAGTGTGGGCCACCCAGGATCCCATCTCATACAACAAAACAAAAATATTTACCACTCTACCGATTTGTTATTGTTTATTTTTGAAACAGAGTCTCACTATGTCAACCAGGCTGGCCTTGAACTCACAGAGATCCGCCAGCCTCTGCCTCTTGAGTCCTGAGATTTTTTTTTAGTGTATATTTCTGAGGCATGGGGACCCCTGGCCGTTACCACCATCCACACATATCTCTGCCTCCCCCTTTATGTGGCGGAGGAGATTGCCCGGTGGTACAGCACAAACCTGGGGAAGTGAGTCTGGATTCCCAGCATCCATGGAAAGGCCGAGCACACCTGTGGAGACATGACTGAGGAGGCCGTCTGGGCATCAGCCGCTGGGCTCCACAAGGGCAACTGTGCCTGTGCACATGCCACTGTCCCCTTCCCCCAAACACACACACACACACGCACGCACGCACGCACGCACGCACGCACGCACGCACCACACACACACATACGCACATACACACGCGCGCGCGCACACACACACGCACACGCCACACACGCGCACACACACGCACACACACACGCGCACACGCACACGCGCGCGCGCACACACACGCACACGCACACACGCACACACACGCACACGCACACACACACACACACGCGCGCGCACACACGTGCACCTGGAACTAACACTCTATAAAACTCTTTAAACAACTCTCCCATGGCCTCCTCCCCCATCTTACCTTCTGTCCCTAAGATCTTGACCAGTACAGGGAGGCATCTCCTCTCCACCTCTTCCCGTGTCCCCAAGCGGCTGATGAGTGAGGCCCCGTTACCTGGGCCTCCCTGCAGCTGCGTGTCTGGCCACTCCCTCCATTGTTCACGATTTTTAGCTGTGCCTCACTCTTGGGGCTTTCTGTAGCTTGAAGGGACCCAGCACATTCCGCCCTCCATGTCCTCATACCACTCCTGTGCCTGATGTCCCTTCCCCAGGGTCCGCCTGCCCAGGCCCTTCTCTGCCCCTCTTCTGAATCTAGATCTTAGCTCAAACACCGCGGTCCACAGGGAGGCAGCTCCTGCCCTAGCCCTTCCTTGCTTCCTGCTTCTTGCCCTCCACTGGAACCCAGCTGGTTGGGCCCTTCTCCAGGTGCAATGTGGGCCCCTTGAGGTCAAGGCCCTGTCAGTGCTGTCTTCTAAGGTGGTGGCTGATGCACCGAAGTTACTCAGATCGTGCATTGCTGTGGCTTGTGTCGGGTCCCATGGGGTATGGTGTGTGTGTGTGTGTGTGTGTGTGTGTGTGTGTGTGTGTCTGTAAGCAAGTGTGGCTCTATGGAAGAATCTGGGCATGGAATTTTCTTCACAGTTGTTCGCTGCCCTTACTCTGGCGCCCCCTGGTGACTGAGCTTAGGTACCTCAGGATAATCCAGTCCCAGCAGCTTAATGGTAGACACAAGGCTCCTCCAAAAGCACTTCTCAAAATTTTCTGTGTTCCTAGGACCCAGATGACAGTCACTGCCTGGGCAAAACCACCCAACCCCAGACATGCCCATGCCCATGCCCCACCCCGTGACCTGTGGTTACAGAGCCTGGAGACATGACAGGCCGACTAAGACTTGACTCATGGTGTGTGGTTTGGGTCATCTCCTTGTGGCCATTACACCTATGGCAGAGAGACTGAGACACGGGGTAGGTTCAGCTACTTCAATATTGCGGGACAGGGTACCTACTCTCTCCCTTTCTCCTTCCCTAGAGTGAGAAAGGGGTTCTGATCCACTCTCTTGGTTTGGCTATCACCCACCCCTGCCCTGTGGACATACCCATCCTAATCCTTAGCTGTTAGTTTGGGGTCTGACTGGGCTGGGCTTGCCTGGCTGCACTATCTGGTAAGTTCCTCATCCCACTCACTGACTTCTGGCCCAGGGAGCCCCATAACCCCAACCTGTATGTTTCCAGGGATTTGGGGTTTCTATGTTCTTGCCAGCTTATCTCCCAGGGCCCTACCTTCCCCATGTCAATATTGACCTAGGTGAGGGAGTATGGCAAGGGCAGGCTCCACCCCTCAGGTGCTCTCTGCCTAGTCTGGTGTGGGGGCTGGTGTGGAATCTCCCTGTATGTCCCTCCCTGCAGGGGAGGATGGAGGCGTGGGGGAGTCACCTGACTGGTTCTGCTGACAACTTGGAGTGCTTGGAGGCACCCTGATTCTTGTCCCTTCTACTCTGATCCCTGGACCTTCTGTGGCCTCAAATCTAGCTGCAGGACAAGGAAATAGAAGTGACTAAGTCCCCAAGGCAGCTGCTATCTGGGAGTCATGTCCCGTGGGTGTCAGGGACTCTAAGGTACCCAGGACAGGGGAATCATGGGCCCTGAAAGTGCAAGCTGCCTCATCACTACTCTGCTCATAGTGGTGAGGGGAGTGTGTCCCTTAGGACACAGCTAAGACAGCTTGGAGCAGAACACAGTCCCACCCTTGATGCAGGAGAGTGGACGCATGGGCTCTGCTCCTGGTAGGTGACATGGGTTCCCATTCACTTCACCCAGCCAAAGGTTTACAAAAAAAAAATCACCGATTTTTATTTTATCTGTATGTGTGAATGCATTTATCTGTCTATATCTATCTGTGCATCATGTATGTGCCTGGTACCCACAGAGACCAGAAGAGGGCAGTGGATCCCCTGGAACTAGAGTTGCAGGCTGTGAACCACCTGATAAGGGGGCTGGGAACCGGTCCTTCCTCCGCAAGAGCAACAGTGCTCTTAACCGCTGAGCCAACGTTCCTACCTCTGCTCTCTCCTTCCCATTCTTGTCATAACTAGAAAAGACCAGGCAGGGCACATTTCAGGGAGCCCAAGTCCCGGTTAAGTGTCTTCCTGATGACCGTCTGTCTCCTTTCCACCTGCCTAGGCACTCATTAGGCTGCCTCAGCCAGGGGCTGCCATGAGCTTGTGTGTGTGTGGTGTAAGACAGCAGAAGAAGTGAGAGCAGAGACGACTAGGGAGCAAAGACAGGACAGGGGCAGGCTAGGAGTCAGAACCAGGGTTAAGTAAGTGACTGCTCTCTGCTGGGCAGTTCTGCTGTGAAGAGCAGGCACCCAGGACCGCTCCATGCCCCATGAATTCCTGCTGGTAGGGCTGGGGTTCCCCTGACACCCACAGGATGAGATTTATGGGGAAAGAGGGCCAGAGGGTCCAGTAGTTGTCTCTTTTCAAATTATGTGCAATTTGGGTGGGATGGTTTTCTAGCTTACCCCAGGCAGGGGACAAGAACTCTGGCTCTGAGTCCTGCTCCCATCTACCCTGCTCTGCAGAAGTTGGAACAAGCTCAAGGCCCAGTCAGCAGGAGGGTGTGGTATATAGAGGAAGGAAACAACAGCAGCAACAACAACAACAACAACAATATTGATAAGAATAAAACCACCACAACAGGCTGTACATCTGGAGAAGCAGGCCAACCACAAAACAGTGCAGCTTCATGAGTTTATTTTTGGCAAGAGGGAAGTCACTGATCGACAATATTGCCCCCAGAAACGTGCACATCCCACATGTAGTATTTCCCAAGCAGCGCGGGATTATCACATTCAAACACCCAGCAGAAAAACAAGACTTCCCCAACACCAATATCACCACTGCTGGGTACCCGTCCTCAGGGTAGCTCCAGGGATAGGACATGGTCGGATTGAGAGTAAGACAGGAGCAGAGGCAGCCAGCAAGTTTGCACAGGGAACTGTGCTCGGGCACAGGAGGCCATCCGCAGGAAACTGTGTGCACAGTACGCCGTCACCTGCTCTTCTCAACCCCTGGCATGCCAGCTGTCCAGCACAGCACCATTAGAAGCAGAGGCACAAACGTCACGAGTGTTTGACCAACAGGGCTGTGTGTTTCTAGATTTTATTAGAAAGCCGATTTTATTTTTATTTTTTTAGAAAAGCAGGGCTATAAAAAGCCACCAGGCTATACACACTTACAGGTTTCATTTCGTACCCAGCTTCACATGCTGTAACCACGACGCGCTAGTGTCATGTGGACATCCTCATGTCCCCCAATCTCATCCACACTGCACCGTCTCAAAGGGATCCCTGTCAACTGCCATTGGTGACAGGCGGTGTTATTAGGACACAAACACATTGTCTACAAACAGCTAGTGCAGGAAGCCACAGACCAACATGAAGGGTTCCAGAGCAAATGGAAGACGGAGCACTAACATCACCAGGGTCGGGGTGCCCAGGAAGTCGCACTCGAGGTCATGCAAACAGTGTAGGCTGGAGCCCACGGTTCCAAGCCGTCCTGTTGCAGACCTTCACGTCAAAAGCACTTGTCTAGGACGGTGGTCCTGACGTGGAGCCCAGGGGACCACAGGACGCAGGAGGTCAGATGTTTCTTTTGGCTAAGGAGATGGAGTGTTTTGGTAAGGTGGGAAGAAATATGGCACACAGAAGTGGCTGCTAAGTTTTCAAGCCCACACTTTAACAAACTAAAATAAAAGCAATACCCGTATTCACCTTAAGAAAATAAACCTCACACACTCGTCTCCTTTCTTGGCCTTGTTAGAATTCTATTGCTTCATTTACAAGTAACTGATTAAAAAATATAGATTTTTTTTTGCAATTATGTACATAAAGCAGACTTTTTTTTTTTTTTAAAGAAAGAAAAATTGGCATTTTGGAGTTTGGTCAAATAAGGTGTGGATTTCAGAACCCTCAGAGGTCCTGCTGCCCACCCGAGACATTCCAAGTTTGTGGTGGCAAGAACAGGCTCCCCACCTGGAAGCTGTGCTCCGAGAGCACAAACACATGCAGCTCCAGAACTCTGAGGTCAAGGTCAGCCTCGAACACATCTGAAGCGAAGCACTATTTCTAGGCTCCCTTCCTCTGAAATATTCTGGAATTTCAGTCCATTCTGTCCCCCTTTCCAAATAAGGCCCGAGACACTGGCAGAGCAAGAGGCACAGGCGATGATCTGAGGTTCTCATCCAGGCCTTGTTCTGTGTGGGAATCAACACACAGCAGACACTGCAACACCCAAGACACTTAAGGCAGCGGGATTGGCTAATGACTGGTTTCCATGAGGGTTTATGGCGTATGCGGATCTGCCATGTGACTGTTGCTATCTGTGGCCATGCTTAGCAAAGGGGCAGTTTCTACTGTGATTGGCACAGGGATTACTGGGTTTGGAACACTCAGAAAGTCAGGAGATCTGATGATCCCTGCCTACGTCTGTTCTGAATGCACAGTGGTTTCCCAGACCAAAGCACTGTGGGAAGATAGGCCAGGTAGTAGCTGGCTTCATTTATTTTGTGAAAGAAAAAAATTTTTTTTTCTTTTTTAAGTTTGACCCCTGATTTTTGAGTCTTGTTAGTGCCAACAACTCCCAGCAGAAATCCGGCTGAGGCCCAACCCACAGAGGACTAAGGCAATGGTGCTGACACAAAAGGACTCTCTTCATTCTTAGGACGAAACACAGCACTGCTAAACACCAAACTGGGAACCCCAGGAAAGAGGCCCCCAGCCGGGCTCCAGGGAGGAGCCCTTCTCCCCGGTTTGGAGCAGTGAGTCTCCCATCTAGACAGGCTTCTCTAACCCTTGGCTGGAAGAGGCTGTGCTTCCAAAGAGGCTGAGATGAACTCGGGCCACACCAGAGTGGTGTTGGGCTGGTTGAGGCCACGGGTTCTCAAGCGAGACTGGAGAGCTCTGCCACAGGCTCTGGTGTTGACTGCGGTGAGAAGGGAATGCCACACCTGAGCGGTGCTCTGGCCCTTTGTTTATTTTTCGTTTTTAAAAAACCTTTGTGCCCTTCAGCATTCTTGGTGGCCAGGGCCAAGGAAGGGAGACAGTTGGTGCCGGGCTCGATGGGGCGGGACACCTGTTTCTGACCCTGTCCAAGTCTGCAGTTTAGCGGTGAGCGTATTCTGAACATAGGCACGGTGGCAAAAAACAGTGTAGCAGCCGCTGGTCAGTTCCATTTGGTGGCATTGCAGTAGCAGCAAAGTCCTCAACAGCTCCACTTGTACCCAGCTTCCCAAAGGACAGACTGGACAATCCAAGGGTTTTAGGGTTTTCTGTAACTATTCTCCTCAAACCGTGGCAACAGAAAAACAGTGGACAGGCGTGACAGTTGTAGGAAAGCAGAGTGACGTAACGTCACCGTTCATGTCACCGTTCGAGGGGAAACGCAATCTTAGGACAAACTTTATCAACATCAGAAATCATAATAAAGGAATTGGATGTTTCATAAAGCATCAGGCCATTGGCAGGTACATTCTGGGTTGGCCAGAAACGAGTGGGGACAGTGACAATCAGGAGAAAACCCCAGTCAGAGGGAGTGGGACCCTGCGCATGCCACAGGCTGACACACAGTTGCACCTGTTGGGAGGCAGGCTCCTGTGGCCCGCTTCCGCCCTGTCCATACCCTCACCCCACAACACACAGGCTACCAGGTTCTAGAAATTGTCCTATTTGTCGTCTTAGGGTATCTAAGACAGTAAAAGACTAAAAGATGTCTGGAAATAGGTTGTATACAAAAATTAACTCTCAGCTTAAAATAACATTCAAAAAGGCACTTCATCCTGTAGGAAGGAGATTCTGGGTTGGGCCAGCTGCTCCAAACCGGGGACAAAGAGGAGAGGCTGTCTCTTAGAGGGAGGACAGTTGAAAGGACATCTGAAAGATACCAAGGTTTTTTTTTTTTTTTCCTTTTTGGTATGTTTTAAGAAAATCGAATCTGGTAAAATGCACGTCCTTTTATGAAATCTATTAAAAGAGTTTTTTTTTTTCTTTAAAATAGTTGCTTCTGTTCTTTAAAAACAAAACAAAACAAAACAGGTAGGCATGGCGACATTCACCCTGTGGCCCAGAGCACGGAGTCTTCTCAGGCTGCTCTCAAGGAGCTGAGGCTGGGAGGGTCCCTTGAGTCAGGGGCTCCGGAGTGCACAGGTGGGGACGGCCGAGGCCCCCAAGACCCCGAGGCTGGGGCTACCTGCTGCAGAGTCTGTGCAGCATGCTGTATACATCGTCCTCCCTGCTCAGGCCCTCGAAGAACGGGATGAGGTCCAGCAGCTCCGTGTCCGTCATGTCATCAAACCAGGACTGCACAGGCACCTGTAAGACAGAGTGTCAGGAGGCAGCAGAACAGGACCCAAGAGTGACACTGTCCCCTTGTCCTTTTGTTTGCTCCCCAGTACCAAGCACAGTTAGCTCAGAGTTAGTGCCAGAGCTGAAGCAGGCTGACACAGGTGTAGGAGACAGCTCAGTGAGCCAGAGGGTTCCCAGTGTGTGTCAGTTTGCCCTCTTTAGCTTTCCTGCTGAAGAAACAATGGCCACTCCTTGCCCGTTTCCAAAGGTCTTTTTATGGCACTGAACTGGCCCACTGCCAGTCACAGCCCTTGATACCTCTCAGAGGTTACCTGCCAGTACAGAGCCCAAGCCAGACACACCTGTCCAGACCATACTGGAGACCAGGCTGGCCTCAAACTCTCAGAGATGCGCCTGCCTCTACCTCCCAAGTGCCGGGATTAAAGGCGTGCGCCACCACCAGGTGCCCATGTACTGCTCTCTTGCAGAGAACCTGAGTTCAGTTCCCAACACCCACTTCAGGCAGCTCACATCCTCCTGCAACACCAGCTCCAGGGGATTTGATGCCGTCTTCTGGCCTCCACAGGTTCCCTACTCATGTGCGTGTTTTCTCTCACACAGGCAACCAGGTGATTAAAAATAAAACTATTAGCCAGGCGTTGGTGGCGCACACCTTTAATTCCAGCACTCGGGAGGCAGATGCAGGCAGATCTCTGTGCGTTTGAGGCCAGCCTGGTCTCCAGAGCGAGTGCCAGGACAAGCTCCAAAGCTACACAGAGAAACCCTGTCTCGAAAAACAAAAACAAACAAACAAACAAACAAAAAAAAAGAAAAGAAAAAAAAGAAAGTTCCTGCAAGACAAATCAGCAAACTTTCTAGGAATAAATGATAGAGAAGAAACATGGGGAGATGTTCAGACCAGAGACCCGTTAAATGAAGCAATGCATTAGATCCTGACCTAATTCAAATCCAAGAGAACTCGTCAAGATGACGAGTGTACATGAACCGTGTGTACAGCAGCTAATATGAGAAATGTCTGTGTGGTGTGTGGAGGGGACCTAGGACAGCAGTGGACATGTCCCTCTCTGCTGGAGCAACTGCCCAGTACATTAGGTGGAATTTGACTGACTTATTAATATGAACCTATTTACTTATTCAAAGGGTCTCCTTATGTAGTCCTGGCTAGCCTGAAACTCTTTATGTGGGCTAAGATGGCCTCAAACTCACAGAGATCATCTGCTTTCGGAGTGCCGGGATCAAAGGCGTGCACCACTATACGTGGCAACAGGAACATATTTAACTGTAAGACAGTCTGACTGCTTTTACATTTTAACCAAATATACTTTTTTCCCCCTTATAATGAGCAGAGCTATAGAATTCTAAACTTAAAAGGGGGATGTAAGGCTGAGTAGTGGTGGTGCACACTTTTAATCCCAGCACTCGGGAGGAAGAGACAGGTGGACTTCTGAGTTTGAGGCCAGCCTGGTCTACAGAACAAGTTCTAGGACAGCCTGGGCTATACAGAGAAACCCTGTCTCAAAAAAACCAAAGACCCCAGAGCTCCCCCTTTGTGCAGGTGTTCAGGAGTGGTTCCCGAGTGGCAGGCCAGAGTCAGACAGCATCCCAAGCTCATACTTTGGGACTACTTACTGCATTCTCCGGATGGAAGATGTAGGAGGCAGGAGAATTGTCCACGATGATCACTTTGCTCAGCTCCCGTCCCAGGCGGCTCAGGTCCTTCACGTAGTTCCCACGATGGAAAACACAGGATTCCCTGAAGAGTCGGGCCCGGAACACGCCCCAGCGGTCCAGGAGGTCGGCCACAGGGTCTGCGTACTGCAATGGAGAGTCCCAGTGAAGGTCAGGCAGCTGGAAGAGCCACCCAGATACACAGTCCCCTTTGAGGGCGGGGGCATGGGGGTTCCTCCTGGGCCACAGTCTCCCGTGTGCTGAGATCACAGGCATGAGTCATGACATCAGGCTCTGACTTTTTGTCTTGTTGTGTTTTATTAGATTTGGAAAGAAAAATCCCAGGTCTGGCAAGCTGTACATTTTGGCAGTTGTCCAGAGGAGACTGGAGAAAATAAGGTTAAAAAAAAAAAAAAAGCCACATGGAGGGAGGCAGCTGAATGGTGGGTAGGGGTGAGGGTGTGGGAGCTTCAGAGAGAAGAAAAGGGCCAAAAGTGTTATGGAAATAGGAAAGAGGAAGGAGGAAGAAAGAGGGAGGGAAAGGCCCACTCTTCTGAGTAGTTCAGAAAGTGGGCAGAATTAAAAAGCTGCAGATCTGTGGCCCTGTAAGAAACTACCTAGGATTAGGTTTGTTTTGGTTCGTATGTGTGTACATGTGTGCACGGACATATGCGAGGTCGCCATCGATGGTCCTTTTCTATTGCTCTCCACCTTATTTTTCTTGAGTCAGGTTCTCTCCCTACACCGGCAGCTCCTGATTCAGCCAGACTGGCTGGCCAGTGAGCTCCAGTGATCCCCTGTCTCTGTCCCCCCAGTGCTGGACCTGTAGGGGCACACTGGCTGCCACACCTGGTTCTGCATGGATTCTAGTGAAGCTTGTGCAACATTTTACCCGCTAAGCCGTCTTCCCAGTTTCTCAGACTTACTGTTTTCCTTTAAAATTGTTACTGCTGTTGTGTATGTACACTCGGAGGTCGGAGGCCAACTCCGACCTCCCACCTTGACGTGAGTGCTCCAGGGATCGAACTTGGATAGCCAGGCTTGCGCAGCAGGTGGCTTGACCCACTGAGCCACCTCATCAGCCTCTTAGACCACTTTTAAGAGGAGGATTGGATAATCGGAAGTATTTCAGGACTGGTATTTTCCGCTCGGCGTCTATTGGAAACCCAGCATTCCCACAGGTCTCTCCCATCGAATCCATCAGAGTTTCCTGCCAGTTCATCTCCCAGCTTCGTTTCTTCAATTCTAATGTATCTTCCTGGACCAGGTCTCCTGGCCTGGGAGGCTCCTATTTCCTGCTGGCCCTCCCCTCCCAGCCCGTTTATTTCCTTGGCAGCTGTCACAGTGGCCACCAGAGGGCACAGGGCACATCTGTCACTGCCCTGCTTCAAAGTCCCCACCGTTCACCTACTGTCTTTGGAGCAAGTACTCACAGCACACAGCACATTCTGTCACTGCCTT
Source organism: Cricetulus griseus (assembly GCF_003668045.3). NCBI lineage: Eukaryota > Metazoa > Chordata > Mammalia > Rodentia > Cricetidae > Cricetulus > Cricetulus griseus. Next base: position 226,112,285 of record NC_048597.1, on the reverse strand, counting down.
GACTCAGCAGCAAGGCCCACGTGAGGCCCACAGCCAGGAATCCCCGGGGTGGCAACCCTTCCAGGGAGGGAGCGAACACCTGAGGCTGACTCACGAAGGCCACACTAGACGGACTGCAGCTGGGTCCGTGGGAAAGTCCTTTCCACTCCAAGGACATCCTGATGGAGGCAGAGCCCAGCAGCAGCTGCATCTCCTACTGATCAAGCAGCTCAGAGAGCTGTTTGGGTGAAATTGGCTAAGGGTTTGCAAGCAGTCTACAAAGGATTGACCTGGATGGAAAAAGATGGTCCAGGGGTGGCAATCATCCTTAAAAACTGCTTTTATTTTGCCTGAATGAGTGTTTTGTTTGCATGTATGTATGTATGTATGTATGTATGTATGTATGTATGTATGTATGTGCACCATATGTGGGCAGTGTCCACAGGGCCTGGGAGAGGGCACTGGATCCCCTGGAACTGGGGCTACAGAGATTGTGAGCTCCCGTGTGGGGGCTGGGCATTGAACCTGGGTCCTCTGCAAGTGCCATCTCTCCATTCCTGTCAATCATTTCTTAGGGAAGTGTCTGGGGGATCCAGGCTTGGAAGATCAGGATGAAGCCTACCGGCACCCGTGGCAGGGCCTCATCTCCCCTTCTGTATCCTAGGTGCCCTAGCACCCACGAGGGGAGATGAATGGAAGAGTATATGACAAAGCTGGAGTCTGGGAGTCAGTGGGCTGAGCCTGCAGGCCCTGGCAGGAGGCAGGGAGAGTGCTGAGCTAAAGTTGAGGGCACATCAGTACAACTCGGCCATCGGGGTTGGAAAGACTATAAGGCTGTACTGGGAACTGGGTTTGGCTCTGCAGGGCGAGGAGGGCTGGAGAAGCAGATGGCGGGCAGAGGGAGCGGCTCAGGAAGAGCAGCCCAAACAGGGCTGCTAAACAGTGTTTAGGCGAACACTGGGGATAATGCCAAGGAAGCGTGTTTTCCATCTCACCAAGGAAAAACAACCCTCGGTCCAGCGTGCTGGTGCAATCCTCGCACTTGCTATTTGGCTGGTTATTACTTCAGGCTCTTTAGCATCCTGGAGCAGAATCACAAGTACCGTTGAAGCTGCACACACAATTAGTCTTGGCACCACTGGGGAAGACTATTTCCTTAAAGCCCTCCTCTGTGTTGTTTTTGTGCAAGAGAATAAAGCCCAGGTCTGGGAGGATCTCTCCTTAGCAGCTCACGCTGAGGCCAGTTGATGAGGCTGGCAGACAGCTATATAGGGGGCCCTTGCCTTGCTCAGCACAGAGAACAGAACCCAGGCAGGAACGGCCCGGATAGAGGAGCAGTGTTGAGGACCTGAGGTCAAAGGCTCACTATGTAGATCAAGGTGGCTATTGTCTGAGGCAGGCCTCCAAGGAGGAGTTCTTCACACAAAGGGTTAACCTGCACAGCACAGAACTCATCTTTGGGGCTACCCAAAGGTTCCAAGGGTGCTCATGGAGACACTGGTGGTGCTACCAAGTGGAATGCATGACTCTGAGAATCACAGCTGTCAGACCTGGGCGGAGGAGCTAGGGCCTGCTCTGTCTGCCCCACGGCACACCATGGTACCCACGAACCCTGTCTGGATGATGTCACCACCACCACCACCACCACCACTTATAACTCTATAGGCTGAACATCAGGGATGCTTGCCCTGTGACTGACTGTCCAGAACAGTGCACAGGAGATGGTGAGGGCTCAATGGATGGCTGCTTAATAGGAGTTGGGCCATTTGCATGGGCCATTTCATTTAATTCACTCCATGGAGCAGATGGAATTAGCCCCAATTAGACAAGAGGAAATGGAGGTGCCAGAAGTAGGGGACTTACCAGAAACCAGGCAGCTCCCCAAGCCAGTCAGAACCTTCATCAGCCCATGTCTGCAAGTGACACTTGATACCTGGCTATTTGTTTCTCCCCAAAACCTGTGGCCACTAAACCCAAGGGCACAGAGACCTCTAACATCTATGCTGCCAGTCGATGGGTGAGGGACTCTCCACCATTCCTGTGTCGTACAGCCATCCTTCTGTAGTCACAATGGACAGGTCTTGTGATTTCGTCTGTGGATAACTGGTTTCAGGTGGCTGCATGCAGCAACTTCATGGAGCATTTGTTCCAAATGCTCCCGTCACCATGGTAACCAGAAGCCTTTCAGCCTGGCAGTGTGCACATGGCCTGCATCCATCCCATCTGGGGTGGGAACCTGTCACCGTAAAAATAGCTTCCTCCACCTTAACAAAAGGATCTTGGCAGCTTGGGGGGTGGTGGAGGGTGGAGGGGTTGGGAGTCTGCCGGCAGGGAGCAGGACGCACCTTGGCCAAACTGGCAGTAAAAAGCACACATTCAAAGAGCTGCCCCATTCTCTGGAGGAACTCGTCCACGTGTGGGCGCTTCAGCACGTATACCTGCAGGGGGAGGAGACAACAGGCCATCAGTCAGTCAGAGCCGCCCTGGGCCGGGGAAGGGCTGCCCCAGGGGGCCCTCCTCCTGTTGCCAGGCCTAGGCATGATTTGCTGAGGTCTGGACTGGAGAGTCGGATGTAGAAAACCCTCACAAAGAGAAAGGGAAGCTAACCATGGTATCAAGGGTCTTACATCAGAGCTAGCAAGTGGAGCACCGCTGTGCCACGTCAGGTGAGGCCACTCATGCATCCCACTGGGTGTCAGTCAGTCCCCGTGTGGACACAGGCCACAGCCTACGTGCTTGTCCTTTTGGGAGTCTAGGACTGGCTGCTGCCTTTTACTCTGAATGTTCCCATCCCCATCCCATAAGGCCTAGGGGTAAAGAGCTTGGAAACTTTCCACTCAACACCACAGGTTACTCTGCTTATGTGGGAACGCAGACGGTACTTTAGAGAGGCAAGGGGTGTCTCTTTCCCACAGTTGGGCCCCGTGCGCCCCGTGCGCCCTTCCGGTCAGGCCAGACAGGACCACAAGGCAGCGTGGCTGCAGCTAACACATAGGCAGGCTCCTGTCTCTGGAGGTGAAATGAATCTGAGGGAACTGGGAGACGAGAGAGAAAGCAAAGCCAGGGAGGAGAAGTGGGAAGAGGGAGGAGCCAAATTAAAACTTGAATACATTTCCCCTGCAGTTAGCTATCTCTTTAAAACTCAGCCACAGCACTGTGCTCAGTACAGCTACCACCAGGCTGAGTGGGATGCTGTGCCCTGCTCACAGCCTTGAGCACACACTTATAGAAATTAGTGAATACAACAACACTCACCGTAGGGGGGAGGGTACATTAAAGGCAATTAATTTTCCTTTCCAGGGGAGGGAGTCACAGAGAGTAACATCTGGTTTTGACCTTGAAGGATGAATAGGAATTCTCATGCTAAGAATCGGAAATCAAACCTCTAAGCTGAGCAAAAGCATGAAAACGGACGCATGTGGTGTTGGGCTAAAGCCCGTGTGCCCAGCCAATCATGGGCATCGAGAGAAGACAGGAAGGCTGTGCAGGGGAGGAAGCAGCTGCGGTGGGGGGGGGGGAGTTGGGTGGCGGTGAACACCTAGAGCCTCTAAGAGCAGACAACAGGAGAGAGACTTGCAGAGCGGGAGGCACAAGGCTCTGTGGACGAACTTCTCCCATGGAAGCAGCTGCTTGGCAGCCAGAAAACGGTGCTTGGTGGGAAAAGTCCTGGCTGGCTGAAAGGGTGGGACTGTGGCCTGGTTTTGTGGCTGAGGGCGGAGGGAGGGGCCCGAGGAATGGGTAGGAGACTGGGTACCAATAGGACCCTGCTGCGCTGGGGTGCTGGGTTGGGGCCCGAGGACAGAGCTGTGGCTGTAACAGCTGCAGGACCCCTATTGGTGCTGATGCCCGTGACTGGGTGTGGCCTCCGGTCCTGTGTCCCTGGGAGGGGAGCACTGCTTGGACACCAAGCTTGGCTACATGCAAAGGGCTGGAGACTGCGGGGAACTCTGACGTTGGCGCCTTTGGCAGAAAGGAGGGTCCTGGGCCCGGATGCCGGCGTCCAGGCCCGCGTCCCCGTGCAAGTAACCAAGAATAGGCCCCTTGGGACCTGCACAGCCTATCCTGGATTACTTGAACGAGGCCACGGCCTTCGCCAGGGCCTTGGTCCTCTTGCTTTTGCACCTGTAGCTTCCTCCCCTTAGGCGTTTCTTATCTCAGCCCTGGGTCCCCGGGGAGTATCTACTGCCAAAGAGAAGGAGCTGCGCTGCTCGCGGTCACGTGGTGTGGAGATTATCGTTATTTTTTCCTCTCTCCATGCCACTGGGCAGCCCTCCTGCGCCTCATCTCAGGATCTCCGCAACTTGTGCCACAGTACTCAATGCAGAAGTCCGAACTGCTTGTCGGGTGCCGAGTTAATAATCAGCGGGTGCTCTGCGAATGTTAAATGCCCAGGTGCCTGCAGTTTTGGCTTTACGATGGCTTTTAAAAGCACGAGATGTGGAGACAGCGCCTTTCCCAGGTCCCGCTTCCTGCAAAGCTAGGTGGGGTCAGGCAGAGCCGAGTCTAAGGAAAAGAGACCTGGTTTGGGGGTCAGGATTCTCATTTTGATACTTTTCATACATCATCTTGAGCTAACCCTTTCCCGAAATAAGTCTCGTTTTCCCGCCTGGACAAGGAGGTGGCTAGATAGCTGATGTCATAGGCCTGGACTGTTCTAACACTCAAGAGTCAAGGAGCCTTACTGACATCAAGATGATGGCATCCCATGTAGCCCTAAGGGAAATCTGACAATAGCCACCTCTACTTTAACCTTCAAGGCTAATTCTCCTACCATGCTCTTACTGTATTCATAAATGAAGCCATTTCCAGAAGAGCTTGCTGATAACAAAGGAAAAAACAAAAAAAGATTCATGCCAACTGATCTTAACACACCCTTCCCACTTTGCTTTGAGCCACTGGAGAAAACCACACACGACAAGATCAGTCTGGGGCGTTGGCATCAAAGGGACACTTCTTTCCAAGGATGCCCCATAAGTGGGTGACTGGTGGCATTTTCCTATTGCATGCTAAAAGTAGCCCAATCATATGAAGACATTAACCAGATGTTGAGGGGTGGGGAGGGGTGACGCAGTATAGAAACTCCCAAAAGTCAATCACATTTAACATTTATGAACAGAAAAGGTCCCTCGTAAACCTCATAAAACAAGTGTGTGTGAGGTAGAAAGCCATTCACTCTATTTTTGTTTTTTTGAGACAGGGTTCTCTGTATAATCCTGGATAAACTGGAACTCACTCTGTATACCAGGCTGGCCTTGAACTTACAGAGATCCACCTGCCTCTGCCTCCATGCCCAGCTCACTGTTTGTTTCCGGTGGCTGGAACAATTTGCCACTGAGATGGGAATTTAGAAATGACATTCACAGGGAATGTGGTTACCAGAAGAACATGTTCCCCAAACTCCAGGTGGCTTCGATGTCTTACCTGGTGTATGGTTCCATCGATTTCAACCGGAACGATGAAGTCAGCATTGCTAATGGGCTAGAGAGAAAAGAAACTGGGATTAATATGTCTGAAGGGAAAAGAAAATGGAAAATTTTAGCAAGCAAAAAGCTTGCCTGGACCAATGTTTTGATAACTGCAGGAAATAGTTCAGGAGGGTTTTGTGTTGTTTAGCATCCTGGTCCAACCATTTGGTCACTTGCCTGCCTCAACCACAAAGGGTTGTACAGCCTGGCAGAGAATGGGGCTCCTCCGTCTAGCCTGTGGGCCCAGACAGGATGAGGGGAACTGCTGATGGCCACCAGGGGGCAGAGATGAGAGCCTGCTGGCCAGTGTCAGTACTACTGGAAAAGCAGTTTGTCCTTGGACTCACAGTGTGGGCAGCTTGGCAGGGAATGCTCAGAGTACCGACCCATGGGAGGCAGAAAGCCAGATGCTGCAAGTTAGGACCCTGGGCAGACTTTCCCCTCTGGACTTCAGTGTCTGCTCTCTTCAACTGCTATGGTGGTAGAGCTGATGGGTCCCCATGGCTCCATCAGCAGCCTCAGGCCCTGCCTGGTGGCCTGGCCTGGTTTCTTGCTCTGGGATTGGGAGGCAGCCAGCTTCTCAACTGCTCTGTTCTAAGAAACACAAAACCCAGCTCACCCACAACCTCGCAGGCATTTAATGTAACTCTTGGATGGTATTAGACACATTTGAAAAATAAAATATGAATCTAGCAGTCGTCAGATCACAATGACAGTCTTATGTGCAGTTATACACAGAATTCCACAGACTAGAAAAATTAACAAACAGCTCTAAAAGAACCATCAGTCTGCAGATCTTAGGGGCAAGAGAGACTCAGGAAGACAGGGCATGGTGGCGACTGTGTGGAGAGGGTGTGCGGAACCTCTGGTCAGACTGTAAACTGGGCCAGCCTTTGAGTTCATCAATGTACGACACTCTTCCTGAAGAACGTGGACTGTGCTAGACCATCACGCCATCACTGTGCAGTGTGATAGACTGTTACCCCATCACTGTGGAGTGTGCTAGACTGTCAGCCTGTCACTGAGTGCTCAGATGTGGGGGTGCTGCTGAGTTGATCTGCAGGGTAGAAAAGCAAGGGACAGCTGGGTGTTGGTGGCGCACGCCTTTAATCCCAGTACTCGGGAGGCAGAGGCAGGCGGACTCTGTGAGTTCGAGATCAGCCTGCTCTGCAGAGAGTGAGTTCCAGGACAGCCTCCAAAGCTACAGAGAAACCCTGCCTCGAAATGTTCCCCTCCCCCCCCAAAAAAAAGACAAAAAAGAAAAGCAAGGGATGAACTCAAAATTTCATAATTTTACCACTGAAATATCGAGTTATGAAAAACAGAGAAAAATGACTGAAGAAACTGTCAAAGCATTGGATTATGAAATCACACTCCACACGGTGAAGTTAGAAGAGAATCAGCCCCAGCTTACAAGTGTGGTCCTTGAGCTCGTGTGTCACACAGGAGGTTCACAGCACACACCTTCCCACAAGACTCTGAAATGCCCAGAACATTAAAAACCATAATCCGACTTGCAAAAGTAGCCCTGTCCAAGCCCATGAGATGGTGCAGCAAAGACACATGGCTCAGTGCTGTGTAACCCTGATGATAAAAGTTTGATCCCCACAAACCCACAGTGTAAGGAAAGACCTGACCCATAATTGTACTCTGACCTTTACACCCTCCCCCCACACACACCATGGCACACATACAGCCACAGTTGACACAAAAATAAATAAAAAGTTACAGATAATTTTAAAAAGTAGTCAGGTCAGGGAAGAAAAGAGGAAATTCTGTGTACAGCTTGTGGCAGTCGTGCTCTCTGAGCAGGATCCAGAGACAGTGGGGCTGCCAAGGCCCTGCCTTGGAGCCAGGAACCCTGGGTAATCTTGGGCAGTTTGTCCAGAGCTCCTTAGGAGGTGTTTTCTATGCTAAGACAGTAACTGACCCCCGCTCTGAAGGGCTTGACGCCCAGAGCCACTTGCTTCACAGAAGGGGAAATTCTGCAATGCCATTTAGAGCAGAGCTTGGGCACAAGGCCACTGTGGCCCCAGGACCAATCCTGGAGGAGCCCAGCCCTTGGAATGCTGGGTAAAGAGATGGTCCTACAAGCCTCAGCTGCTAGAATGAGGCCCCTTGTCATTGCTAGGCTGTCCACCTTCCAAAGTCTTCAGAGAGCCTCCCGGCCTTGTCCTGTTTGTTTAGTGAGAAGGTACAATGTTGATTCTAGCAGGAAGGTGCTGGGGGCTCTTCCTGCCTGATGGCCTGCCAGGAATGACAAGGGCTCTGGTGAGACACCCATCCCATCACTGGTGGTGCCAGTCGCATCTCTCAGTGAAGCAAGAGGTGTCCCAGGGCAGTGGGAGAATGAGGGTTGTAGTGACAGTGGCCAGGATTGAGCAGCCTCACTGACAGGAATAGTCCACGGAGACCGGAAGCAGGCTCTTAGAACTAACTACCCACCGCTTCTCTCCAAACACCACTCACTTACTCCACACACTGTCAGCATTTGCCTCTTTAAAACAGTAAGGGTGAATTAATTCATTGTCTTAATGATGTAGTCACTGCTGCTCTGGTGTGGGGGTCCTGGCAGTGGACGGAGTGGAGAAAGTGGTCACGATGCCTCTGGCATTCACTTAGACACAGCTGAGCTGCAGCTCATCACCCACTGAGAGGGGCTATGAAGGTAGGCACTCGTGGGCACACAAACCCCAGCACGAACATGAGTAGAATGAATGGCCCAGCGGTTTGGATAAGGCTTCCTGAGAGTTGCACATAAAAAATTAATCTGGGAACATTACCAGGGCAGCAGGGCACCTGACAGTTTTCAACAATACCCCACTCCATAAAATGCATAGTGCTCCAGGTACCTCAAAAACATCACACCCGGGGTACTGACTACCCGTAACACCTAAACCTAAAAACATTTCTATGGGGCTTAAATCCCGAGGAATCCCAAAACCAATGTGTTAATATTCAACTATCATAGCTCATGTTCACCTGGGCTAAAGGGGTAGGTCCAGCCCAAACCCCGAGCTCATGGGATCTCTTCGTGAGAAGTGCAGTCACACGAATGGCCACAGCTTTCGTCCTCTTCACACGGAGGTCATGAAGTCACAAAGACCCCCAGGCGATCCTGAACGTGGAATTTACCTTAAATGAACTGTGCACCAGGGTTTCGTCTAGATCAATGACCACACATTTCTTCCCATAGTCGAGCACCGTCACCTCTGGAAGGAGGGATTTAGCTGGTGGCTGAAGGGAGAAAAGAAATCAATATTATAAACTCAGTGGAAGAGCCTGGGCCTCCCCAGCTACTTCATAGCAGAGATGACATTAATGACGGTGCAAATGAAAGCAAACACCTAAAAGGCCCAGCCAAGCTTATCATGTATGTCACAACAAGGACTCGGCAACAGAGACTCTGCCCCAAGCCTGGCTCAGCATCATCTCAGACACTCTTTGCTATTAGTTGAAGTGATTATACCTCCATGTAAAAGAGATGCTTATCAGTTGTACCAGCAGTAAGCCACCCAGTATTCTTCCTGGCATGCACAGGGTGGCCATTATTTATTATTATTATTATTATTATTATTATTATATTAAAATGGATCACATAAGAATGAGTGCTTACAGCTGGGTGGTGGTGGCGCACGACTTTGATCCCAGCACTCGGGAGGCAGAGGCAGGTGGATCTCTGTGAGTTCGAGACCAGCCTGGTCTAGAAGACCTAGTTCCAGGACAGTCTCCAAAGCCACAGAGAAACCTTGTCTGGGTGTGGGAGGAGGGGAGAATGAGTGTTTACTCTATAACAACTACTCTGACTTCACAGGCTTATTGCCTGGGGACATGTTTTGCCTAAAATTCACTGCCAACACATGAGGAAACTTTGGAGCTATGTTAGACCCTTGATATTTTTATTGATGTGTATGCATGTGTGCCTGCTTGTCTCCATGTGTATGCAGTGCCTGTAGAGGCCAGAAGAGGGCGTCAGGTCCCTGGAACTGCAGTTACAGGCGGAGGTGAGGAACCACCATGTGGGGTGCTGGAAGCTGAATCCAGGTCCTCTGCAGGGGAGACACAAAAGTCTTAATTGCTGAGCTGTCTCTCCAGCCCCATGCCCAGCATTCTTAAACACTTGAAGAAAAGCTGTAGACCCACCAACAAGTTGTCCTTCCAGTATTAAAATTGACACTGTTGTGGTGTGAAACCGATGGCTGGGGCATCTGTACGTCTTATGTCAAGTTAGACTTTAATCCATGTTCCGTGTTAACCACATAAACAACCTGTCCTCAGAGCAGCTGACTCCTATCCTGTGGTGGGGTGGGAAGAAGCTAATATACTGTTCTATGATTTAAGTATTTATTTCTTCGGGCCTTGCCTCCTTCCAGAGATAATGTGAAGTATTTTAATTGACTGTGGCATGTTCAGTGGCTAATGTCAACTAGTTAATTTTTCCCCCTGCAAACTGTTTAATGTTTGATGCAAAACAAAACATAATTAAATATCTAGACTCAGCCACAGGAGAATGAACAGTGGACTTTTTCAAGCAAGACTGGAACCAGAAGCATTTAAGCGACTGGTTCCTTTCGCTTTTGAACATTAGCTAATGAAAGAACATTCTTTTGAAGCTGGGCTGGATGGTGCATACCTATGATCCCAGGAGGGCTTCTCAGGAGGCCGAGGCAGGAGGGTGGACAAGACTTGTCTAGGCTATAGAGTTAAACTTAGGGGCTTGTTTGGCTAACTTAGTGAGAGGGCTGGAGTAGCTCAGTGGTAGAATGCTGGCATGAGTGAGGCAACAGGGTTAGCTCCAGCACTGAAAACGAAATTTAAAATCGAGCTTCAGCCAGCATGTGTGAGCCACAGGGCTGGTTAGCTGAGGAGGTAGGGATGGTGCTCACCGAGGACAGGGGCTGAGCAAGAGGAGGTGGCACATGGGCCAGATGCAGGCTAACTCCAGGGTGTTCTGTGCAGTCACATCTCTTTCTAAATCACGGAGAAGAAAAGCCCAGAAGGCTCTACTTCCCACAGCTCTAAGTAAAACTGGCTCAGTCCTCCGAGGCCTCCCAGCAGCAGCAAGAGAGGTGGGCTGTGTCCTGCCGGCCGACAAGGACTTCGGGGCCTGAGAGGGGACTGTTTCCATCATTATAAACGGCCGAGCCAGCAGGTTATTAAAAAAAAAAAATAACCAAACTCACATGAAGTTTTGTACAAAAACATGTTTCTAAAAAGGCCGGGTTGAACACAACCAAGAAATAGGGAATTCTTTCTTTGGGCCCCAGCAGAAGGTATGCATGTGACCATGGTAGAATTTGTTTTGATTTTATTGCACAATCATGTAAAAAGACAGTCCCTCAGGGAAGAGTGTGAACAGGTTAGACCCTTTTCCTGTCTATCCCCCTCCCCTGGGTAAAGCCGGCTTCCTTCAAGCCCTTCCCTTTGCTTCACACACTACTAAAGGACGCTTATAACTTAAGTCACTTAAAGTGCTAGCCTGGAAAACAAGGCTCTAGCAATTCTACCCCTCGAAGATCAGAAAACATCAAAGATCCGCCAAAAGTGGCCCAGGGATTTTCCAAGCCCAGGACTAAAAACTACCTTCTCAGCATATGCCCCCACACTTTATAAGCATTCTCTGATTAAAAGTAATTAATATCCTGATATCCCTGATGGAATAATGCAAGGGGGGGGGGCAGGTGGGCTGAGCCGCCTGTTAGGCAAGCCACTGATTTTTACAGCAGAGAGGAAGGCCAGGTTGCTGAAGACGCAAGGAGGGAGGGCTCCATCAATTCCCAGCCCTTCACACAGCTTCTCTGGGAACCTCCCCTGGAAAAATGCAAATTCCTCAGTGCCCCGCTGAGACAGCCTGAGTTCTTGGCAATACAAGGACACTGGAAAGCCACCATAGTGCTTTGTGACTTAGCTGGTCTTGAACCATTCACTCAAAGGTCTAACTAAATCTTTGCAGTCATCATAAAGCTCGTGAACACACCAGGAAGGGCATTACAGGGGGCCGGAGGGGTGGCTCAGGGGTTAAGAGCACTGGCTGCTCTCCCAGAGGTCCTGAGTTCAATTCCCAGCACCCACACGGTGGCTCACAACTATGTATAATGAGATCTGGTGCCCTCTTCTGGTGTGCAGGCGTACATGCAGGCAGAACAATAGGTACTAGACAGACATTCAAGGTGCTCATGACTAGTAATAGACTCTTGCAGAGCGGTGGGAGCAACACACTCTCGTGTGTATAAATGTGTTTGTCTGGAAGCTTTCTGAGAGGGGTGGGACAAACATTAATGTTAGTTATGGTAGATCGTGGGAACTTCTGGGAGGATTTTTTTTTCCTCTTTAATTTTCTATCATTTAAAATTTAACTACTGACTTGGATTTTTGTTGAATAAAAAGTTCAAAGTCTAAAACTTTTGCACATGCAAAAAGCAAAACATGTGAATGAGAGAAGAGGGGTGAGGCCCAAAGCAGAGATTGGGGACTCTGTGCCAGCAGTTGCTCTGGGCACTCATGCCTCAGATGGCTCTTCCTCTTTCCTGGAGAAAGCCTGCAGGAGGCCAGGGGACCTGGTCTGGAGGCGCAGTACTGTTAAGGTATCTAGTTGTTTGATGCAGCAGCCCTAGTTTCAGTCACTCTCAGTAATACCCAGAAGCCCCTCTGCTCCAGAAAGAACAGGGTCACTCTATGTGACTCAGGGAACCTTGGGAAGTCAGTACAGGTTTTATCGGGGATGTCAAGACTTAAATTCAGGACTGAATTGAGCCCAGGTGACCTTGCTCTAAGCCTGAACGCTGAGCGTCAGTGGAGATGACAGACATTGTGCCCCCTGGAAGCACTGTTTGCCTTCATGTCATCATTCAAAGATGCAAACTGGGGCTGGGGATGCAGCTCAGGGGTAGAGTACTCGTTTAATATGCACAGGTAATTTCCAGTGGAGGGGAGCGGGGACAAAGATACAAGTTACTCGTGTGGCCTATTTGGAAGCCAGTCCCAAGAGGAGTCACATGACTGACCCAGTCCCAAGAGTCACATGCCTGACACACCGTCTGCTGTAGGTATGGGGCAGAGCCTGTAGTTTACCCATCCGATGCTAAGATAAATTACACAAGGAACCTTCTTGTTCCTATTTACTTCATGCTGGAATTCTGTTTATGGCTCAGCCCAGTTTGGGAGAAAGGGCCAGTTTCCTCGGGGTGGGTGGGGGGTCTGCATGGCCCACAGCTGCTTTCATTTGGCACCTAGCTTTACAGTGGTCACAAATTACCTTAGTGTCCAGTAGTGACACGGAACAGGGCTGGGCAATAGATACTGCTACTTGTACAAGAAGAAAACCTTTGATCAGGAAGCCCCTGATCGAGCCTGCTGGGTGTCACTGGGAAACTCTGGCTCAGATGCTACGTTGCCTGATCAGTCTTTCCCTCAAAGAAGTTCAACCCCTAGGCATGGTCAATGGAGAACTCCAAGCCTTGAGAAAAATAAAATGATTGACCTTTTTGGGCCAGTTGCGAATGGCACGTTGTACCGAAAGCCTTCTTGGGCAAACCCCAACTCATAAACCCCACTCTATCCAATGCAGGACAGCTGTACTTATTGGAGGCTCCAGGAAATACGTCAAAGTACACAAACAGATTGCAATCCCATAATTGGAATCAGATAATCCTAAAAGACCAATTCATAGACTGTTTTAGAAACTGAGTCTGTCCCCGAGGACTCAGGGCTGTGCCTAGCCGTAAAGTTCCTTAGGGAAGTTGTTTGCTGCATGATTTGAGGGTACACAGTGCTGCTGGCTGAGCAAGGGGGACACACAGGGGAGCAGTGGAGGCCTGGGGACACAGGGACAGCTTAGCTCTGGAATTCAAGGGTTTAAAAGGGAAAGTGACGTGCTAGCTGAGGCAGAAGAGCAGAGCAGCTGGCCTGAGGGGCCTGAGGGGGTGGGCAGGGACCTGAGAAATCAAGGAGTCTGCCAGAAGTTTCCTCTCCACCCAGAGCTGCAGCCAAGCAGCCCGGCAGCCAGCAGGTTCAGTGAGGCTGACTGTGCTGGGAAGAAGCAAGTGTGGGCGATGTCATTGCTCTCCTGGTCAGAAGAGCTGGGCCCCTTCGGTACGGTGGGTCGGGGTGGCCTCCAGGCCACCTCAGTTTACTATCACTGGAGCTGTTTCTTGGGAGAAGGAAAGAGAGGGTTGCAGGGAGAAAAGAGGTGAGAAGGGGGGAAACACCACAGTTGTCTGTTTTCTCCCCTGTACAGCAGTCCCATTCACAGCTCAAGCTAACTTTGTTTCTTTGCCTTTTTTTTTTTTTTTTTTAAGCTGAATATAGTTGTTTACACCACACGATAAAACTCAACAGGAGCAAGAACACTGGAATGGAACACCTTTCCCCTGAGTAGACCTGAGGGCATGGAAGGATTTCATGAACGCTTGAATACAACTGGATAAAGATACATACGCTTGGTACGGGAATGACCTGCCTCTGGTCACCCTGAGGAAAAAGAAAAGAAAATCATTGTCAGGATGGAAGGCAAAAGAGATATATTCTCGAAAGAAACTTGTAAGCTCTCTCAAGCACAGGCACAACAATGGCCTTCCCACCCCTGCACCCTGGTAGCAGTCAGTGAGCTGAGGAACTTCCTGGAGGCAGCAGGCCTATGCTGCCTCCAGACCCCTCCTGGACTTGGAGGTGGGGTTTCCAAACTCATGGCCTTTCTGTTTATTTAAACAGTGTGTGCCCTGCTCCCAAGAAGCTGATTCTAACTTAAGAACAAAACCCAACACTCATATTTTGATCCCCACTCCTCTAATAACTGGCTTGTTTTATGTTTTTAAGCAACTCCCCCCTAAAAGGACATGAGGGAGTCAGGTTTATCAGATTACAAGGAATATCTGACCCCTCCAGGTCCTCGGTAGGGCAGAGGAGAGAACAGAAAAGAGGGGACAAGGGCAAGGTATCAGAAATTCCCTCTCAGTCTGCCCATGCAGCTTTCTCCTTTAAGGCGAACAGAGCACTGTATTTACTAAGGGTGTTGAGATTATCCAACAACTAGCCTCAGCCCAGAATGCCAGCCGCTGCAAACTGGCAGGAACAGCTTACTATAGCACTGATAATTGTTTCCCCCCCCCCCTGTATAGTAGGATAGGGAGATGTACTGTGTCATGTCTCCAACTGGAGGATTTATGAAAAGATGTGTCCATGGTTATCAAGGTGGTCACCAGGATCATGGTTTCCAGTGAACGCCAAACCAGATGGCAAAGAGGCTGGCACCTCCTAGTAGCTTTGCTGAGACCAGCACAGTGACCTCCTGATTCTCTCTGGTCCCCAGACATCACCTCTGTGGGGTGACTGCAATTCCTCTTTTCCCTGAAGATGGCCCCGATGGCTCCTTCCTTTGCCAGGAGGCCCTCCTGGCGCCCCTCTCTACAACTCTAAGCAGCCTCTATCAGAGGGGAACTACGTGGCTCCTCCACACAACAGCACACGCTAATCAAATCCTGGTGTCCAACAACTTGTGCAGGGGACTTCATTCCAGAAACATCTAAATACTACCATTCCCAGTGTTTGGACCCAGGAGCGGATGGCTGTTATCGATGGGGGAATTTTAGCCAGAAGCTCCTAAGTGCTGGTCCCTTTAGGGTAGTGACACTGAGCTAGATGATTGGGGGAAAGCGTCCTCTAACTTCACAACACCATCCCTGGCCTGTCTGCCAGGGTGTCTCCCAGGGCAGGGACAAGTCTCTAGGCACTGCAAGCGCTCCCGTAGGCAAAGCCCCACTCCATCCAGAGACCACAGAGCCGCACTCAGTCAGCCTCAGAAACACCCGTCATGAGGTGAGCATGTGTGTGGAGAGGCTGCAGGAGCACCACTGAGGGCTGACAGAATATGGACAACAAACACACAGAAGTGCTGAGCCACGGGTATATGGGAATGAGGACTGCATATGTGTGTACACATACGCATGTATGTGAGGTATATGTGTGTGCATGAGGTGTGTGTGTGTGTGTGTGTGTGTGTGTGTGTGTGTGTGTGAACATGTGTGTACTATGAGAGGCATGTGTGTGTGTGTATGGGATATGTGAATTGATGTGTATAGGGTATGTGTATATGGTATATGTGAGTGGTATTGTGTATGGAGGCATGTATGTGTATATTTGTGTTTCCGGAAACCCTTTTATGCTTTCTTTACATCTGGGGTTCTCCACGGTCACTGCCATTGGAGTCTTACTGGGCACTGACTCCTGTTTGTCTCTGGATGCTGCTGGTCTGCAGGTCCATGGTGTAGCTGAGATGGCCCCAGGACTGTCAACTCAAACCATTACTGCAGAATGGTTGAAAAAGGTTCTAAACCTTCCTCTTTCCAGGGTAGAAGGCGTCTTAGCAGTTGCCTGTCCTGTCCTGTCCACAGCCTTCCATCTTCTCTACCATGCTGAGCTGGGAGAGGCAGGAGCCCTGCAGACTTCAGTAGAGTCAGGTCTGGGATCTACTTCCACATCTGGGCGTGGCCTGTGTTCTGTCAGTGCTGGTGGAATTCAGTTCAAGAGGCAGAGTGTCCCTCGGGAGTCAGCTTTCCAAGCCACGTGATCCCGTAGACCGACAGCACCTCACTTTAGATGTAACTAAGTTTAAAAGATTCATTTTTATTTTATGTGTATGGGTGTTTTGCTTGCATGTATGTCTGTGTACCATATGCAGGTGCACCTGGAGGCCACAAGGGGTGTCAGATCTTGTGACTAGAGTTATAGAAGGTTGTGAGCTGCCACATGGGTGCAGGGAACCCAATTCTAGTCCTCTGGAAGAGCAGCCAAACCTCTGAGCTTTCTCTCCAGCCCCCACCTCCAAACCCTGAGTTATTTTGGTTGTGAGTTTGGCCTTTAATGGCTGAACCATCTCTCCAGCCCACCTGAATTATTTAAAAAAACATTTAGGCAAATATAAATAGAGGCAGCCCATGAATGGATGGGAGACTACAGTGCCCAAAGGAACGCCTTTAAAAGGTGTTTATCTCAATAGACCATGGTTCCCTTCGCTTAGAGCACTTCTCCACAGTGACGGTGTCTTCAGTCTCTTATTTAAAACATATTTTATCATGTTTATCTATCTCTTATTTATTTTTTATGTGCTTGGAGGCGTGTGCCGCCTGTGTGTGTGGAGGTCGGAGGATGACAACTTGCATGAGTTGGTTCTCTCCTTCTACCATGTGGGTCCCAGGGATGGAATTCAGGTTGTCAGGCTTGGGAGCAAAAGCCTTTTCCTGCTGAGCCACCTCACTGGTCCCCACTCATGGCAGTAGATTTTAAGCAGGGAGGGAGAGATGTGCATGGAGAGAGCTGCTTGGACCTGGGGCCAGGATATGAACCACAGCAGACTCTCATTTTACATGTCACTGAGAGTTACACACACCAAGGAGTAGCGTCTGTGAGGGCAAGCTGTCTTTCAGTGTGCTCTTTCTTAAGCTTTCTCCAAGATTCTTTGACATCTTTTCCTTCCACAGGAATCTAAAGCCCACCCAGAAGCACACAGAGCTAGCTTCCAGCCATTCGAATCCGTTTTTATCTCTCTCGGGCATCTATATAAACAGTGACATCGTCATAAGCAAGGCTAATTTTATAACTTTTCCATATTTATGACAACTGTTTCATTTTCCTGTTTTATCCCACCAGCCAGAACCTACCAATGATTAGCCTGTGTTGTTGGCTGCTCATTTTCAGAAGACAGAATAGGTTTATATCATGATTTTATCATTGCTTTCTTCTTATACTTTGCCATATTTTTGATAATATGGAAGGATGGCTGGGCTATTAAATACCTCATTGATTAGACCTTTTATCACTGTAAATGTCTGCACTGTGTTTAATGCTTTTAAAACTTACTTGTCATTTGTGTGCATGTATAAGGCGTGTGCGTGTGGCCCGGGCATCAAATCCCCTAGAGGGGTACTTACAGATGGTTGGGTGCTGGGAACTGAACCCAGGTCCTCTGCAAGAGCAGCAAGTGCTCTTAACCACTGAGCCGTCTCTCCAGCCTTAACATATTTGACTTGGTTCTTCTTGGTCTGATACTAATATTGCCTTAGCAGCAAGACTTTTTTCTTTTGGTTCAGCCGCCCTGACACACTGTGTCATCTCTTTACTTCGGTTTCCTTTATCATGCTGTGTTTGAAGTTTTTATGGAAATAGTGCGGCACTCACTGCAATAGGCACTAACCAGTCCTTACCCAGCCACCCCAGCTTCTCTTCTGGGCGGGTACATGGTAAGGCCATGCTTCAGTGCCTTTGAAATTAGGTGGGTAGAGCCACATGCGGGTATAGCCATGTGTCTTGCTGTGGCCACGAAAGTCAAAATGCATTTGCTTCTGGGTCAAAACCTGCAGGGAGTGTGACAGTCAAGGGAACCAAGATGCTGGACCATCATCACTGTAGATCCATGAATGAGATGAGTTGAGCTGTTGCACACAGCAGCTCACAGGTGGCCACTGAGTCCATGAGATATGGCTAGCCCAAACTAAGATTTGAGCTAATACAAAATGCATACATTACTTCTTGAACTGGTAAGATAAAAATAAATTATCTCAGCAATATTTTATTGGTCCCACGTTTGAACCTTGGATATATTGGGTTAAGTAAAATATTATTAAAATTAATTTCATGTGTTTTAAAATATTTCTTAAAATGTGACTAGAATGATTTAAATTAGATTTGTGACTCACTGTATTTCCACAGAAGACTCAGCCAATCTATGACAAGTAATGGATGAAGGAAAAATAAAAACTATTTAATAACTCTCCAAACTATTTTTAAAATTAAGCTTAAAATTAAAAAAAGATTTATTTATTTTTGTGTGTATGAGTTATTTTGTCTACACATATGTATGTGTGCCACATGTGTGCAGTGTCTGTAGAGGTCAGAAGAGGGCACTGGACCCTCTTAAACTGGATGGAGTTACAGATGGTTGTGAGCCAACACATGGGTTCTGGGAACTGAACCTGGGTCCTCAGCATGAGCTCCTAACCACTGACCCGTATCTCCAGCCCCCTGTGGGGGTGTGTGCATGTTTGGGGGTGAACATATGCCATTGCCTTAAGTGTGGGCAGATCAGAATCAGTTGCAGCACGGGTGACATAGCCTTGTGTCTTATTGTTGCTGATGAGATGTCTGAGACTAATATAATTGCTCATAAAATGTGTTTCATTAAAGGCATGGTGGCGAATGTCTTTAATCCCAGCACCAGGGAGGCAGAGGCAGGTGGATCTCTGTGAGTTCAAGGCCAGTCTGCTCTACAGAGTGAGTTTCAGGACATCCAGGGCCACACAGAGAAACCCCGTCTTGAAAAAACAAAGAAAGAAAGAGGAGTTACTTTCAGAGTCTCATCATCATATACCCGGCATGTGCTCCACAGTGTCCCAGTCCGGCCAGTGAGTTTTCCAACAGCAGGTGCTATCTGTCTTTTTCAGCTCAAGAACAACAACAAAAAATCTGTCCCTCCTTTCTCTTTCTGGAACTCCTCTTGTCTGCGGATGGGTCTAGATGTCTCCTTTCCTCCCTCATGGTTTCCACTTTGTGTTTCTGGTTGGAATTCTAAGATACATTTTCCACTTGCTTTTCCAGAATTCACACTCAGTTCTCAGAAATGGCTGCTCTCTCCTTCTCCTTTCGTTTCCAAGGTTTTATGTTTAGCGATGTGAGGAGATGCTGGAGTTCTACAAGTCTCTTCTGTCCCAGTGGCTGTCCTGAGATGTCCACAGAGGCTGGCTTCTGTGGCTGCCACTGTTTTCCCCAGGAGTCTCAGGTACTCACTTTTCAACAGGGACCTCTCAGCGGAGGCTACATGTTTCTCTGCATGTGCAAAGCTGTGCTGTGTGTTCTGACTATGGTTGGCTGTTCGATCCACGAGGATCTTTGGAGGATGCTGGAGCATTGAAAACGCAGAGGAGCCCTGTTTCCATGGACCAGCAGAGGGGAAGGAAGCCCCATACTGCCAGATACCAGTGGGAGGGAACAAAATCATCTAGTTCACCAGCAGAGCTCCTCTAGGGTGCCTGCATTACAGTGGGCAGTCAAACCCTTCCCCACAGGCCTCTGATGCTGGCTGACATCTTAGGACTGTCTTAGGCCTTTTCTAGCTCTCTCCATCTTGCTTGTTGTTCCTGCAGGCTGGCCCAATGCTGTTCCTGGGGTGTATGGTAGGCCGGCTGGCCAATTGCTGTTCCTGCAGGGTATGGCAGGCCGGCTGGCTTATGAGCTTCTGCTGATTCCTTGAAGATATTGCACTAATGCTTTTATGTGGGTTCTGAACCCAGGCTGTCGGGTTTGCACACAGTGTTGTACTCAGTGAGCCATCTTCCTAGCTCTACTGTGAATATTTCTTTATGTTAACAATCATGACATGCCATCCTTCAGGACATGCATGCCATTTTTAATCAAGATAGCAACTGAATGTATGGCTATGATGTAACTCATTTAACCAACTACCTAGTTTAACTCCTTCTTGGAATCATTATGTGTCTGAAAAATGTACCTCCATTGCCTCAAAGAAGGCTAGTTTTGTATATGTTCCTGTGTGTGTGTGTGTGTGTGTGTGTGTGGATCAGAGGTCTGCATCAGGTAACCTTCCTGGGTCATTATAAGCTATGCTGGATAGCATCTTGTATATCAATCTTTGTACATTCCTAATGACAGTTTTTTTTTCTGTGAAATAAAATTGCTTTCATCAACAACAGCACACTAAGATTTTAGTTCCACACAGCCAAATGTCCTCTCGGAAATGCAAACCAATTAGCACGCCCTCTGCACCACTTACCGCTATGCCACACCCTCCACCCACACCAAACCCAGGAATCACCTTTAAAATCCTCACAGACAGGAAAAAGGTTGTTCTAGTTTAGACTTTGGCCACATCAAATGTTTTTCACATTTTGAGCCATATACCAAAATCAGGTATTTTGATCTGTCCCACATTTGATCAGTTGTATTTTTTTTTCTTATTTAAATATTTAGTGTGTGCACACATACTCATGGAAGCCAGAAGAGGGCAGAACATCTTCTGGACTAGAGTCACAGGCTGCTGTGAATGGTGTGATGGGAACCAAATTCCAGTCCCCTGGAAGGGCAGCAAGTGCTCTTAGCAGCAGAGGTAGTGAGCCATCTCTCCTGCCCGACAGCTCTGTTTCTTTCTTTTAAAAAAATTTACTTTTATTTTATTTGCATTGGTATTTTTCGGGCATGTTTGTCCGTGTGAGGTGTCAGACTTGTACTTACAGACAGTCGTTGGCTGCCATGTGGGTGCTGGGAATCGAACCCAGGTCGTCTGGAAGAGCAGCCAGTGCTCAACCACGGACCATCTCTCCAGCCCCCCAGCTCTTTTCTTGGTCTGTGATTTATCTGTTTATGTTCTTTGTTCAGTTATTTGGAACATAAAGTTTTATGACTTTGGTGTCTGTAATCTTTAACCACGTTCCTGATGGATAATCTCCTTTGCATTTTTCAATGTTTTTTTTTTTTTTCCCTCTTAACCTGGAATCCAAAGTTGACAGAAATTAATGTAACCTGGTTTCTTTGCTTATTCCTGGATGGTGTCTCTTTGTCTATCTTTATACTCTTAACTGTTCTGAGTTATTTAGTTTCAGATGTGGCAGTCAGACAGTCCGTGGGTGGTTTTGGGTTCTGACCTATTATATTACGACAATCTAACACACACACACACCCCGGCAAACACTACTCAGAGCCCCCACCACTTTGCTGTTGTTAAACACTGTTGTTATTACACAAGGTATTAAACTCAATTACACTCACTGCAAGGTCTGCTTGGCCTCTATCTTATTTTGCCTGTTTCTGTATTTGCTACTGGTTTCTTTTTAAAAATTATATTTTTTCTGTGTGTGTGTGCCTGCGTGCATGTGTATCTGTGCACATGCATGCGTGTGCATGCCTGTCCATGTCACAGTGTTCATGAAGGGGTCAGCGAATACCTCGTGGGAGTCAATTCTCTCCTTCTACCATGTGGGTTCTGGGGCTTGAGCTCAGGCTATCAGGCGCCAAGCTCCTTTACCAGCTGAGCCATCACACTGACCTTAAATTTCCATCATAATTGCTCTTCAGTTGCTACATG
Organism: Cricetulus griseus; assembly: GCF_003668045.3. Classification (NCBI taxonomy): domain Eukaryota; kingdom Metazoa; phylum Chordata; class Mammalia; order Rodentia; family Cricetidae; genus Cricetulus; species Cricetulus griseus. The sequence goes on along the minus strand of NC_048597.1, from coordinate 226,090,754 downwards.
GGAGGACCAGAAAGCCTTCCTTTAAAAAGACTGAACCCAAGTCTTAAATGGTGGCATACACATTTCACATACTCTAGTGAGGGAACCTGTCTCCGGCGGGACATTTATACCGGTGCAGTTTTCCGGATGAACTGACCTTCTGAAGCCCGCTGTTCTCCTCCACCAGGGGCGGAAGCACACTGGGGCTGCTGGGCAGAGGCGCCTCCACATTGTAGTCTCGGAAGCAGCAGAAGAAGGAGCTGAGGATGCTACGACCCCTCTGCTTCTTCAGGCTGAGGCTGCGCTGAGAAGCTGAAAGAGAGAGAGCACGCTGTGGGTGACTGAACCATGTGAGTGAGAGTGAGTGCGGAGTGTGCGGGTGCCTCCTGGGACCCCGACTCCAGGGGCCCTGTAGCCCAATCCCACAGGCGGCACAAATCCCTTTGACCTCAGCTCAGTAGGCTGCTTGCTCCTTAACTGCAGTCCTCAGGGTCATTGTCACGTGTGTTCTCCAGCCCGAGGAGGGGAAGCATTTCTACCATTCAATAAGCAGTATTTCAGTCAGTGACTTCTCATGAACAGACCAGACCTGACCCTCTCTCAGAAGCATCTTCCCTTTGAGCAGCAAGCAAGAGCCAATCAGAAACTCAGTTCTTGGGCACTTCCCATGCATTATAGACATGGCCAGCTTTAGGGGTTAAGGAGCACAAGGGACCCCCCCCCCCCCTTCTTAAAGTCAGGTGCTTTTGTCAAAAGTTGGTGGGGGAACCTGGGCCCACCCAAGAACAAAACCAGAGATAGCAGATGTGACGAAGCAAACCCGGGCTTTAGAAGATCAGGAAAAGTTGTCAAGATCCAATAATACTGTGTCCTGGCCTGTCCTGGATGGAGGCACCTGAGGGAGGAATGGGTCTTTCTATTTATCAGGGCTCAGGACAAGCTGCCACAAGTCAGAAATGAAAGGTAAAATCTGGTGCAGATGGAAAACACACCTCAGGGCAGAAGACCGACAACTTGGATGGGCAGGCGCTTTTGCCTGGGAATGCAGCTGGGGCAGTCTTACCACATGCTGTGGCTGGGTGGGTCTGCAGTGCTCTGGGCTGTAGCCACAGGGAAGGGACCATGGGTTAAAGAGATGGAGAGCGATCATGAGAACACGCCTCTCCTCACGAGCCATCTGGCGCCATTCTTCACTGTGTGAGCTTAGTGATTTGTTCAGCGCCTTTCCTCCCAAGCAATCACAACCTTAGGAATAGTTTCCTGGTAACAGCAAAACCAAAAGCATCCAGGAGATGCAACTGTTCAGATGTGGGTGGTCTGCAACCCCCAGGCATAACCCTCGGGGCTGGGTAAACAGCTCAGTGGCTAAGAGCATTCGATACACAATAATGAGGATCAGAGTTTGGATCCTAACACCCAAAAAACAAGTCGGGTGTTCCACAGACACCTGTAATCCATCTCTAGGGGCAGAGACAAGAGGATGGATGGGGTTCACTGCCTTCTACCTCACTAAGAAAACTCAAGCCCCAGGTTCAGAGAGAGACCGTGCCTCAAAGGAGTAAGCATGGACAGATGGAGGAAGCCTGATGCCCTCTTCTGACCTCCATCACACACACACACACACACACACACACACACACACACACACACACACACACACACACACAAAGAATGATAAACCCTGGGAAGCTGATTGTTTCTGTCTTCTTCATGAATCTTTGAGTGTATGTTACAGAGCCCAGTGGTCTCCTTTCAGGACTCAAAGGCCCACAGGTGGTGGCCTCCCACACATATGTGAGCAGTGAGAGAAGACACGGCTGCGGTCAAGTTGACGGATGCCAACGTTCTGAACCTCACCTCCTGGATTCCACACAGCTCCCAGAGGACGCAGGGGTCACTGCTTCCCCTTTGGTGAGAGGGAACAGCTAGTACTTGCTGGTGCCAGGAGTGGAACCCAAGTGGGCCTGTTTCCAAATGTGTGATTTCCCAAGTGCCCGCTGAAGGCAAATCTTGAAACAACTGAGGTTTGATTAAGTAGCGGGGAGCTTGCCAAACAGAGAGGAAGGCATTGTTATAAACTTGTATTTAATACAAATGATTGCCCTGACTGTCTCACTGTTGCTTTGGGAGTTTAAATCTTTATGTTACATTCAAATTACTTAACCATGGGCAGGGGTTAAAACCCAACAGCCCACTGGTCTCCAGGCTGATGGCATGTTTCCCTGCAAGTCTATGGTTTGCTCACGTCTCAGAGACAGTGAGCAGCCTGAGAGGAAGTACCTCCCAAGGTCTGTGTTCATCTTTGGCTCATACAACTCCTTCTCACCACTAATTAACAAACAACCTCTTACAAAGTCAATCAATCAATGAGCCTGGAACTTGGAACCAGTAAGGCACTCACACATCCGCCACTGGATCACTCACTGTCTAGAGAGTTGGAAGAAGTGAGTTTGGGCAGTATGGAGGCTGGTGGACGTGGACAGGTTCCCCACCCCCTTCTTGGAGTAGGGAGATGCAGCTTTGGTGGGTTCCCTTTGTATGAAGTAAGGGAAGGCTCTGGGCTCTTCTAATTTCCAAGCTGCTAAGTAGGAAATAGACATATCTCCTTAGGACCAAGTATGACTGGTATAACTAAGTGGTCTTTGGTCCAGACCTCTCTCCCACATTTCAGCTGGTTTAACCAACCTGTGGGATGGACATCTCTGGATGTCATAGGTCCTTCCCCTCTGATGTGGCTAATGGAACTCACGGTCTCTGCTCCCCAGTCTAGTCATACCCCTTTCTTTCTCCATGTGGGTCCTGGGGCTTGAACTGTGGTCTCTCGGTTCTGTAGCAAGCATCTTATCTTGCTGAGCCATCTTGTCAGGCCTTACCAGCTTTTGCTTGGTAGGACAGAAATGATTCTGTTGGTAAGTTCTGGATGGAGGCTGGATACGTGGAAGTGATTTTTTCTCTCTCTCCTGGCATCTGTCAACTGAGAGTCACATTTACTATAACAGGTCTAAGTTATATAAACTGCACTTTAAAAGCAGAACTGGACAAACCTCAGGAAATAACTCTACTCAATTGCTCAGAAAATTGGATGCTGAGACAGGCAAGGTAAGGAGAGGGGCTGAGTATCCAGGGTGCTGTGCTGGCTGCTGTTGCTGAGAGAAAGAACAAGGCTCTCAGGAGAGAAGAGGCAGCACCCACACTCCCTCTCACCCCCACCAAGCTCATTTCCCTCTGGGGCTCTGCTTAGCTCTCTGTTGAGCACTGTTTCCACCCAGCCTATATCTGGTCCTGGACTCCTAGCCTGAAGCTGCTCACCGACCAGAAAGGGGCACCAAGGAGGCCAGAAGATCTAGCAAATTCTCCCACCTAGGTACCCTGCCATACCAGGACTGTCATTTCCCCAGGGCTCAGGGGCAGTACAGGCCACGAAGCACCGCCCTCCATCTCTTCCTTTGCTGTGATGATGAGGCCATGCCCAAGGCCCAGCCCAGCCCAGCAGCTGCCATTCTCTTCACCCGATGGCTAGGAAATGGGTACCTCCCCACAAAGTGAACAAAGGGGACTCTTAGAAAGTGCAGACAAGTGAGTCAATGACTCAACTTCTTCATTTCTTGGAGGATACAGGGGTGGGGGTGCTGGAGGTGGGTCTGGGTCTCACGGTCCTCGTGTGTCCCCTGGGGTCCTCGTGTGTCCACAGAGGAAACAGATACAAGGCTGTTTTCCTGGGCACGCCCTACTGCTTCTTTCCAGATGTCACCTCGACACATAAGGCCTGCTTCCTGCTCTTGGATGTGGCCCCCTCTCTCCTGCCAGGGCCAGGGACTTCTGGAAGCATATGTAGATAAGGCTTGGAGGCAGTTGTCTTTTTCTCAGAGGAAATGAGTCCCTGATTCTACAGGATAGGAAGCTTCCAGAATATCTCCTAGTCTCTCTGGGTAGAAGCAGGAAGTGGCATCATAAAGTCATTAGCTAATTAAAATCATTAAAGGGGAACATGGCTCACATCTGACAGTTTTCACCTGCCAGAACCTGACTAGGCTTTCTAGTAAAAAGCTCCTCCCTTCCCTTCATGTACTACCACCATCCATACAGCTGAACTCGGGCCAGAAGGGTCTTGCCTGGGACTCATGCTAGAACGGTCAAAGAAGACACTCTCTTTTTCACTGTTCTTCTTAAGAAGCCCGGAGCTGCTAGTCACCCTTACCCCTAGTGCATGAAACCAAAGGTGAAGGAGCTCTTGAGATACAGTATTATCAAGATCAGATCTTTGTGGAATTTTTAGTTATGTAAAACCACAGATTCCCTTTTACCCTAAGCTAGTCTAAGCTGGGTTTACATGATTTTCAATGTCAATGCTCACTTCTGGGAATGGAAATTCTCACACTAGGCAGTGCACAGCCTGGCAGATGTCTAAGGCCCTAACTATCCTTACAGCCTCAGGTGCGTCATGGCTAATGCAAGACATCTGAATTTGAAGACAAAGTCTAGATATAGAAAGAGCTACGCTTTGATGTGGGCAGTATAGGGCAAGCTGGAGCCCCGGGTGGAAGGAATTAGATTTGTTCCTCTCCTCCTTTCTTCCTCTCTTTTTGGTTGACAGGTCTTGCCATGCAGCCCTGGCTAGCCTCTAGGTAGGCCAGGCTTCAAACTTGGGGCAATCGTCTTGCTTCAGCCTCTCTGGTACGGGCGCGTGTCACCAAGCCAGGGCAGGGATAGTTTCTGAGAGAGCAGGGAAATGAGGAAATGGTGTGGGAAGGGCCTAATGTGAGAGAGCATGAGAGAGAGACACAGAGAGAGTGCAACAAAGCTGAAGGAGGGCTGGGGACGGCTCAGGGGACAAAGCACTTGCCACACAAGGATGGGGATTAGAGTTGGGGTCCCCTGAGTTGGCAGAGTGGTCTGCATTTAGTTTCAGCCTCCTCAGAGCAAGCTGGCTAGTGAGACTGGTCACACAGGCGAGCTCCGGGCTCAAGAGACCCTGCTTCACGAAACACAGTGGAAGACTGATGAGGATGACTCCTGACATCAGCATCAGGCCTACACACACACACACACACACACACACACAGGAAAATGGGGAAGAGGAAAAAAGGAGTGTGAGATGAGGGTCAGGACAGCAAGGGCCCAGCATCCCTATGAGGTGGACTGGACCGTTTAACAACGAGAGGGCCACATCCCATCTGCTTTATCTCTGTAATTGGAATGGCTGAGATTAAATTTTAAGTTACTAGCACAGGCTATCAATTTGTAGCTCAGATCGAAGATATTTGCAAACCAGCCCCCTGGGCTATTTAAGAGCCTAGAGCAGAATTTCTTCCTTAGACGTTGACTTATTTAAAAGTATGTGTAGGGGCTAGTGAGATGGCTCTGCAAATAAAGGAACTTACTGTACAAGCCAGACAACCTGAGCTCAAGCCCTGGAAGCCACATAGTAAAGCTAGGTGCAGTGGTGGATATCTATAATCCTAGCACGCCTACTGAGAGAGGGTGGGCGGGGATGGAAGAATGGTTTAGAATAGGGTTCTCAACTTCCCTAAGGCTGCGACCCTTTAACACATTTCCTCATGTTGTGGGGACCCCCAACCATAAAACTGTTTTGTTGTTACATCAAAACTGTAATTTTGCTACTGTTGTGAATTATAATGTAAATATCTGTGTTTACTGATGGTCTTTGGGGTTTGAGACCCACTGGCTTGTGGGCCAGCTAGCTTGGAGAACATAGCATGACAGAGATAATAGAGACCCTGCCTCAACAAGGTAGAAGGAGAACCAACTCCTCAAATTTGTTCTCTGGCTTTTACATGCAATACATGACAAACACCCATTCCCACCCCCGGAACCTTTTAAAAATATGTGTGGATTGGAGAGATGGCTATGTTGGTAAAGCGGTTGTTTCGTAATCATGGTTACATGAGTTTGGGTCCCCAGTGTGCTGTGGTTCAGCTTGTACTCCCCATGCTGGGGAGGCAGAAGCAGGAGGACCCCTGGATCTAGCCAAACTGGTAAGCTCTAGGTTCAGTAAGAGCATGGAAAAATAAGGTAGAAAACTGACTGAGGAGGATGTCTGACGTCCACCTCTAACCTGCATACACCGACACACTCGAGAAAACATATATACACACATGCGCATGTGCAGAAAACAGATAAACAACAAACCTCCCTCAAACAGAGAGCACTTGCCAGCTGCTGAGGAGGAGGAGGAGGGCATTGCGGGTGCATCTGAGCTCACCTCAGCCCTCTCTTGTTAGCTGTGTGACTTTATCTACCTAAACGGCAACGCCTCTCCAAGAGCAGCAGCTCCCCACAGCACCGTGCCTGCAGCAAAAGCACGTATGCTCATGCAAGAGAAAAAAACCCACCAGCAACTTAAAACGCTGGCAGCTGACTTGGGCTCTGAGCAGCACCTCACTGAGCACAGTGAGAATTTAGCTTGTACCCAGACAGCCGTACTCACATAGACTGCCTGGCCTTATGAGACAACATGTAGGCAGACCCATTTTGGTTTTGGTAATGTGAATTCTAAACTTAGAACATTAAGTGGCCCTTTCAAGTTTTACCTCCAGTGCAGAGAACATTTCTGTCTACACCAACACCAATACAACAAAGCCCATCTCCCTTCATGAGGCATATGTCAGGCCCTGGCCTTAGGGCTCTCTAGGAAACACACATGAAATGTGGCGAGAAAGTAGTCAAAGACATGAAGTATCTAAGAGGAAGTTCACCTCAGCTGACTGTGGGGCTTGGTTCTCCCGTGGCCCAAGGAGGCTTCTTAGTCAAAGGTCACGTGACCAGAGTCTTGGCGAGTTTGTGCCAGTCAGGGAGACTACAGTGGAGTGGCATCTACACAGGGAGAGGGTAATTTGTGGTCATTGTCTCATGTTTCCTGATCCTCTGGCTTCCTTGCAGTTTCCAGAAATGTTGAAATGTCCCCAGACCAGCCACATGCCGCATAATCACCGACCTTTCATTTTCTGTGGACTGGATCTGGTTTAGAGTTAGGATGTGAGGAAGCTTTGGGACCACCCACCCTGACTTCAGGGATACACTTTTGGGTCTGCATGACGCAGGCATGCACGCTCACTACTCACTGTCCTGAACCTAGCTACCACAGGACCTGTGACCCACCCTCCCCTCTCTCTGACTAACACTCCTTAGCTGTCACACATCTGCATTACCAAGGAATGGTTCTCGGGGCATGGCCTTGGAATGCCTGGTGATTAACAGATTCTGGGAGAGAAGGACTGACTCACTGTCCAGTTGTGAACACACCAGGTCCCAATAGATAGCTCCAAGCCCATGACCACACAGATGACACTGGCTTGTTTCAATGGGTCACAAAACCAAATGAATACACATAAACACTAGAGATTTGTGGGGAGTACTGGGGGTGAGTGGGGGTGGCAGAAAGATGGGGATGAAAAGGTCCAAGAACAAATTTAATTAAAAATAAGGAGTTGACAGGTGTTTGTGGCACAAGGCCTTTCATCCTAGCACTAGGGAGGCAGAGACAGGCGGATCTCTGGGAATTCGATTAATAGATTAATAGAAATGGGTTAATAATTGAGAGAGCTAGCCAATAAGAAGCCTGAACAATAGGTCAAACAGTTTATAAATTAATATAAGTCTCTGTGTGTTTATTTGGGACCGGGCTGGACAGAAACTGCCGTCTACACTCTGTGCCTTCACAGGGGACATGTCCAGCATTCACCCTCCCTCTGGTGATGGCTCCCGACCCTGGCCTGTCATCATCGCAAGTCCTGATGGATGGGCTGAAGATGGATCAACAGGAATGGTGTGTAAGGCCAAGCCTGACCAGAATTTAATCCCTAGAACTACAAGATGGAAGGAGAACAGACTCCTACAAGTTGTCCTCTGACCTCCACACCCATGCTATGGTACCCCCCCACCCCATACAAAGAATCCTAACAGCTAGTTAGCAAGAACACCCCCTCCCCTAACTCCCGAGGGCTCCCCATAGCAACCGTCCACCCATGACTCCCACTCTGCTCAGCTATAAACACCACTTGTCCATGGTACATTCAAACTCCACTGAGGGTCTAGACTGAGGGCTCTTTCCCCTATTGCAACAGTCCTGAGTACAATCTCTTTGCCATTTTAACTACTACCCAGATCCAGTTTCCACCAACAATATACTCATTTGACAGGTGATGTCACACGGCACCAACAATTGCCACACCAAATGAGGTTTTTTTCTTGTCAATCTTAAGTAATTTGGGGGCTTGAGGGAATAGCATGGTTCAGCGGGTAAGAGCACTTGCAGGCAGTGCAAGCATGAGTGTATGAGTTTGCATCACCAGCTCTCATTTCAAAAGCGACTGTGGCCCCAGCACTAGGAAGGATGGAGACAGGAGGCTTGCTGAGGCTTGCCGGCTGCTAGCTCAGCTCCAGACTCAGACCCTGTCTAAAGTGAATAGGGCAGATGTTGTCAGCGCAGGAAGCCCAACGTTCTCAAGGGAGGGGTATGAACCTGCATACCACCACCACATACACAGGAGTGATCCATAACAGATTTACAACATAAGCCCTGTGTACAACATCCGTGTGCATGCCCCTGCTGCGACCACTACAGAGTGAAACATCAACCTGCTACATTGTGTCAGTGCTGCTAAGCTACAGAGTGAAACATCAAATGTGCCTTAAGGTAAGGCTGTTGCTTCACACACAGGAATGCTGGAGCAGAGCACATTAATTATAGTCCTGAAGAGACCATACTGCTGAATTCACAACTGCATCATGTTGGAGAAAGCTAAATGGCCTCTTAAAAGCAGGGTGAGGGGAGCCCTTTCCGGAGGCTAACACAGAAATGAAAGCACCATTTCTTCCCTCCCTAGAATGGGCTCCTATCTCTGGACAGCCTCCCAGGCCGAGGTCTGGAATGGGTGTCTAACAGGAAATTCTGGGCAGTGTGTGCATACATTACATTCCTTTATCCACCCCGAAAGAGCAGTCAACAAACATGACTTCCCCTCTTTTGGGATAAAAGGGGAGTGTTCAGAGTAGAGAGAGACCGGGCTGCAGACCACACAGTTCAAAAGAGAAGCCAAACATCTAGAACAGAAGATTCCGCCAAGAAAAGACCCAATCAGTGTCTATTTTATTTCCACCAGATAAACCTCCCCAGGGAATTCCACTGGACAGTCTGAAAGAGCCATTTTTGGGAACACAATGCCAGCAAATGGCTCCTCAGCAGTGAGCTGACCGCTTGCTTCCTTCTGGGATGACAGCTGTGTTTCCCTGTCCCCTGTCTCACTCACATTTGCTGAGTGTGCAAGGCCCTGTTCTTCACAGTGCGTAGTGCAATCATAACCAGCCCATTTCCTCGTGAGAACACAGATGTCCAGATTCCCAGCACTCTCTCTGCATGTTGGGTCTCATTTCCAGAGACATCCCCCATAGCGGAGCCCTTAACTCTCCTCTTCACTTCAGAGTCAGCACACGTGAAACACAAAACACACTGGGTAAAACCACTGTGCCCTCAATGCAGTCAGGACACCGACTCTCAGTGATGATGCCTGGGAGCCCCTGCTCTACTGGGAACACCCTTCTTTGCCTCAGCGCTCTCCTTGGCCCTGGTGACCAGGACACTCATTGAGCTCCTAAGCAGCAGGGCTGGGATCCGAGCTCTATTGGTGCACACTATTTTTCCCCCCATGGAGAGCCATGATAAATAACAGCGTAATGGATTTAAGCAGCTGATGCACTGAAGAGGAAACAGGTTAAAATTTAACAGTCATCAAATAAACTGTGTTTTAAAAACAAGCCCTCCTTTTGTGTTTATTAACTGGACAAAAATGAGCCATCCAACCAACGGAGGTGAGCTCGGGAGGCGCAGACCCATCCGCTCCTCACAAGCTGCCCACTCTGTAATTGGCAACAACCTGTTTGAAAAGCAGACGAGGAACACGTCACACGCCAGGAGGTGTCTGTGATGATTAGTTTAACTTGATACAAGTTGGGTGGGAAGAGTCTCACCGAAGGACTGTCTAGGTCAGCTTGGCCTGTGGCCATGTCTGGGAGGGGAGGAGTGTCTTGACTGCCTTAATGGATGTGGGAAGGAAGACCCAGCCTGAGAGCTGCTGACACCGTCCTCTGGGTTGGGTCCTGGACTGTGTAAGAGTAGAGCAAGCCGAGCGACAAGCATGCTTGCGTCTGTTCTCTCTCTGCTCTGACTAGGTGGGAACAGCTATGCTAACTTCCTGTGCATTGTCCTCTCTGCTGTGTGGGACTGGAACCTGGCACTGGGGGCTAAAGCAAGCCCCGTCTTACATAAGTTGCTTTCTGTCAGGGTGTTTTACTACTGCAACAGACATGAGGCGAGAGCAGTGACAATGCCAGCCATGCGGAGGTCCAGCGGTGTAGCCGCTGCTGCAGTTGTTAGTCATAGCAACAGAGGGCAGTTACAGAAAGCCCTGTGTGTCCAGGAAGAGTGAACCTTCCCCATGGGATGTGTGTGGTTAGCGCTGGAGACCGTCTCAGACCCATTCCAGCCCTGCCCGTATCAGCAGTGTGGGCTGGGTATGCTGCAGGTATGGGAAACGGGGGTATGGGGACCTTACCAATCTTGTTCACCCCCCTGCGCTTAGATGTGTGCTGGTATACCACAGGCCTGTCGGGGTAGACGCTCAATTAATTACTCTCATTGCTGTGTTAAAACACCATGCCAAAGCAACTCAAGGAAGAAAGGTTTGTTTGGGCTTTGGTTCCAGAGGGATGAGAGTCCATGATGGTGGAGTAAAGACAGCAGCTGGACCAGGAAGTTAACAGTTCACATCTTCCCACCATAAACACGAAGCAAGTGTCATGGGGATTTCAGCTGCGCACCCCACCTAGTTTCCTGGCAATGATACTCTTCCAGCAAGTCTGTACCTTTGACCCTCGTGAAACAGCACCCCCAACAGGGGACCAAGTGTTCAAATGCCTGAGACTATGGGGGATGTTCACAGATGTCAACGAGTGGATGGATGAACCAAAGCACACACTGATGGAAGCGGCCAGAACGTTGAGAAGGAAGAGCCCTGTAGTCTGTCAGGAAGAGTCGGGACAAACAGAACCCTTCATTAAGAACCGGTGGCCCACGGCAAATTGCTCCTCTAAGCACCTGTCAGTCATGCCAACCACATTCGGTCACTTCCCCATCCTGGGCACACCACTCACAGTTCCTTGCTACCTTCTTATGACACGTGTGTGTGTGTGTGTGTGTGTGTGTGTGTGTGAGAGCGCGCGTGTGTGCAAGTGTGTGCACGTGTGTGAGCGTGCGCGTGTGCAAGTGGGTGCACATGTGTGAAGGCTAAAGGCTGGCACTGAGTGTTCTCCTTGCTCTCCATACTCATTGAGGCAGACTCTCTCACTGATACTACAGCCCACCTTGTATCTAGTCTGGAGGGCCAGCTTGCTCTGGGGATTCCGTCTTCACCTCTTGAGCACTAAGAACCATCAGGCCACGGCTCTGCCCACCGGCTCTGCCCACTGGCTCTGCATGGGTTCTGGGGGTCCAGAGTGATCCTTATGATTGCAGGACAAGCTCTTATCCCACTGAGCTATTTCCCCCTGCCCCACTATTTTTTAGCAAAGATGATAATCCCTGCTTCCTATAGAATAATCCCAGTTTATGTAAAATGCATCGATACGTTAGGTTCTCTCTGGCTGCAGGACTGGAGTGAATGTTATGTGTTTCCCTTCATACTCTGCTATCATTTCTAAATGATCACAATCTAGATCATCCTCATCGTGTGAAATGTAATAAATATCACTTAAAATGTTAGTTTCTAAGCCGGGCATTGGTGGCGTACGCCTTTAATCCCAGCACTCGGGAGGCAGAGGCAGGAGGATCTCTGTGAGTTCAAGACCAGCCTGGTCTACAAGAGCGAGTGCCAGGACAGCCTCCAAAGCCACAGAGAAACCCTGTCTCAAAAAACCAAAAAAAAAAAAAAAAATGTTAGTTTCTAGGTCATAAAACTGATCCTTTTACAGCCTCATTGTGATGGGCTACCTGCTGCAGCCTAAAGAAGCTAAGGAATTTGCCCCAGAAGATGACAAAGGTGAGAAAGAGCAGTTTTTCAAACCCCATGGATCTATGCTCACAACCTTGTCCTATGTGTCCTGGTGGAGTATGTGGAGATGCCTCAAATGAGAAAGGCACAATACATATTATAAACTTAAAAAAAATCATGTCATTGTATCTGTTAGTGTGTGTAGGTTCTTGTGTTGGGTTCAGAGGACAAGTTCTGGGCTTCCTGGCTCAAACTCAGGTTGGTATGCATGGCAGCAAATGCCCTTGCCCACTGAGCCACCTCTCCAGCCCACTCGAATAAACTTCTAAGTAAAATGCACATGAATGCTCACAGTCTATATGCCAAGAGCATCTCAGGAAGGTTTTTTTTTTTTTTTTTTTTTAAATAAAGAACCAAATGTCCCCTGAAAGAAGAACCAGGGCAATGAAGGACACTGCGAATGAGGAGGGAGAAGGAGTTTCCATTGTTCCCGGCATTGTAGTATTTTGTATTATGTACTAAAATAACAATAGTGAATCAATATGTTCATGAGAGCAATGAATGCAGAAACAGTGCTGTGAAGACTATGCAGCATACACAGTCTTTATGTGAACATTTCTCCTTTAAAATATCAGAGTCTGGAGAGGTGGCTCAGTGGGTAAAAGCATTTGCCCCACAAGCCTGATGACCTGAGTTTCATTCCCAGAACCCACTGTGGAAGGAGAGAATGGGCTTCAGAATGGGCTTCAAAATGGTCCTTGATGCTTGTGGAGAATGTGCTGGTGGGTCAGGGAGAGCAACGTGCACCTCAACCCACAGGGTGTCCACTCAGCTGTGCTGACAGGAGCCCTGATGCTGTGTGGAAAGCACACAGCCTCTGCCAAGCGCAACTTGCTGTGGGTTTAATTTGCACTCTTTCGATGGTCACTGAAGCTCTAAAGCCTCCTGTAGGCTCGAAACCCTTTGGGGGTTTCGATTTCTTTGGAGAATCGTGGAGGGACAAAGCCTACACTTTGGGTTAGCCTGCTTCTACTTATTTTTCCCTTTGTCATACTGGGGATGGCATGACATTATATCACAGGTTCCTTTGTCATGCTGATTGTGCTGTGTTGGAAATAGCAGCGGTTTTAGGCCTTACATGGTCTGGAGGGAGCAGCTATGGATAGGAAGAAACTAAGTTTTCAGACAGTCAACTCTAACAAACTCCCTTGTTTCTTTAAGGCCCTGGGGATCAAACCAGGGTGTCAGGTGTGAGCTTTTTCCATTTTCCTGCTGAACTACATCCCTGCCCCTAAATCCAACAATCTTTCAGAGACATTCATTTCCACCCAAATATGACACACTATTTATTTATATTTCTCTGGTAGTATATTTGATTTTTTGAGACAGGGTTTCTCTGTAGCACAGGAGCCTGTTTTGGAACTCGTTCTGTAGACCAGGCTGGCCTCAAACTCACAGAGATCCACCTGCCTCTGCCTCCCGCTGGGATTAAAGGCATGTGCCACCACTGCCTGCCTATATCAGCTAGTGTTTTTTAAAGTAAACATTTTCTTTGTCTGGGGTTTCCTCTGGTTTTCAGTATATACTAATGAGTCATTTTCTCCAAAAGACTAATGTCCTACTGTCTATTCAACAATCCACCCTTGTGTACTTATGAAGCCTGTTGCTCTGGTCTGTAGTCTAGTCTAATCTATTTCCCTCCATGTGCCAGTAAAATGCAGCCTTGTGAGTATAGATTTACTGTTTTATATTTAATAGCAGAAGTCCCCCTTTTAAATTTTTATTTGAAAATGTCTTGGCTGGCCTAACCTTTTATACTTCCAGGCAAATGTCAGAGTTACTTACCAAATTTTAAAACAAAATGCCACTGGGAATTAGTTGTCTTAGATTCATAAGACATATCCACCATTTCTAGTTAATTCGATTTGAAGTTATAAATGAAGGTTAAAGTGAAAAAAAGTTTTCAAAAATCAGTTTTGTTGTATTATTCCTAAAAACTATGCCAAGGTTAAGTGGCATCATCTACCAGCCTAAAATAGATTAATATTACTGAATGATGTTTTCTGTGATCTCCATGGTAACCATAGAGACAATACATATAGAAGAGAAACTAAAGAGAAAGGAATCAAATCCTGTCACCACACAAAAAGACCAATGAGACACAAAGACAGAAAGAAAAGAGGAACAAACAGACTTATGCAAGATAGAAAACAGGAAAATGATGATAATTCTCTTTCTACCAATAATTAATTTAAGCATATATAGAATAAAATTCAATCACAATACTCCAAGTGGCTGAATTCAGAAAGATACATCAAGTTCCAGCCAAGTGATAGTGGCACACGCCTTTAATCCCAGCACTCAGGAGGCAGAGCCAGCCTGATCTAAGAGCTAGTTCTAGGACAGCCAGAGCTACAAAGAGAAAACATCTTGAAAACAAAGAAAGAAAAGAAACATCAAGATCCAATCACATAAGACTCAGAGTCCCTGGAAGGGTTCTACCGCCTCTTACAAAGGCTAAGAACAAAAGAATGAGGAATGTTCCATGCAAACAGCATCAAACCAGAGTAGAGCAGACAACACAGACTTAAGTCAAGGGCTGTCACAGAAGACAGATGGCACCATATGATAAAAGGGGCTCAGGAGATGGCTTACTGGGTAAGAATGCTCAGCTCATTGTGCAAGCGTAAGACCTGAGTTTGAATTCACAGCACTTATGTAAAAAGCTGGCATAGCTGTACCTACCTAGAACTCCAGCACTTAGGGGTTGGGGGAGAGGGAGGGAGGGAAAGGGAGGGGGAGGGGAGGGAGAGGAGAGGGGGAGGGAGGGAGAGGAGGGGAGGGAGGAGAGAGGGAGGGAGGGAGGAGGAGGAGAGAGAGAGAGAGAGAGAGAGAGAGAGAGAGAGAGAGAGAGACGAGCAGAAGACATCTAAGGTCTTCCCTTCCTGTGGTCTCTGCATGCATTTGTATGGGCAGACACACCTACACTCTCACATGCATGGCCCCCTTCTCTGTAAATTCAGCAGGAAGATACTTAGTTACATAAGTTCCCAACATCAGAGGGTAGGAGACAAGCCAAGGCTGACAACACTGAAGAACAGACAACATCACAATATCTCAAAATCCTGATCTAAGTAATAGAACACCAGTAAGAAAACAAAGGACTGAACAGTGTGAGCAAATGGACCTAGGAGACACAGACAGAACATTCCAGACACCACGGGACACACATTCTTCTCAAGCTCACATGCAGAGTTCTTCAGGACGGACCATGTGTTGTCTCAGAACAAGTCTTCAAGACTTGTTCTGCTATGTTCTGCTGGGGAGGGGAATCTCACCAGGGGTCTCCCGGACCACAGTGGGAGAAACTAAGAATCTACAGCAGGAAAAAAACTGGTAAACCCACAAGCACATGGAAATCAAGCTATATAGGCCTCTTAACCCCCAGTGGGCTAAAGGGGCAAGCAATAGAATTACATCTTGAAACAAACAAAACCACAACACACCAAGACTAGCAACAAAGCCACTACTGAGAGGAGCAGAAAGACAGATGGTCTGGGGAGACGGCCCAGCAGCTAAGAGCACTAGCTGGTCTTCCAGAGGACCGGGGTTCGATTCTTAGCACCCACATGGCAGCTCACAGCTCACAACTGCCTCTAACTCCAGTCCTAGGGGATCTGAAGGCATCAGGCACACACAGGGTGCACAGACAGACAAGCAGGCAAACACTGAGACACACAAACTAAACTTCACAAAAAGACAGATTTCAAACTAACAACCTATCTTTTACATGTCAGGGAGGTAGAAAAATGAATAAACAAGCCGGGCGTTGGTGCTCATGCCTTTAATCTCAGCACTCGGGAGGCAGAGGCAGGTGGATCTCTGTGAGTTCGAGACCAGCCTGGTCTACAAGAGCGAGTTCCAGGACAGCCTCCAAAGCCATAGAGAAACCCTGTCTCGGGAAAAAAAAGAGAGAGAGAGAGAAAGAGAAAAAAAAAAACCAAATTAACAAAGCCCAAAGTTAGCAGAAGGAAGGCAATAATAAACATGAGAGGTGGGGGTGGGCGTCTCTCTGAGGTACAATGCGTAATCAAAAGCGATAGCAGGCGAGAGATCAAGAAGGCAGTGGAAGGAGAGGTTGGTGGCGAAGGGACAAGTTAGCAAGGTCCTGTAGGTAACTGAAGTGGCTTTTCCTTCAAGTGTCATGGGAAGTAAAATGGCTGCCTATTACGGAGCTGCAGTAAGACAGTCCTCAACACAGGTCGCAGGACCACTGAGGAGTGCTGTGGCCACTGTCGTCCTCAGAGAGCCCTGGCCTTCTTTCCTACGCCTTCCAGGGTGCTGCCCACTCTCCGTGCCCAACCCACACAGGCTCCCTTCTGTGTTGCCTCTACTCTCAATTGTGTGTCCGTGTGTATGTAGTGTCTATCTGACTGTACGTGCACGTGTGCGTGTGCGTGCGTGTTTGTGTGTGTGTGTGTGTGTGTGTGTGTGGTGTCTACAAAGAGACAGAGTTCACTGACTGAGCTAGTCTGCAAGTCTTGGGAACCCACTTTTCTCACCTGACTTGAACACTGGGGGTACAGGCAGGCGCTGCCATGGCCCACTTTTACACGAGTGCTAGGGTTGTATGTGGGAAGTGCTTCACTCTTCACAGGGCTGCATCCCCAGTCCTGCCTCCCACTGTCTGCCAGCACTTTCTCGGCTCCTGAACTGGGGATATAATTTGTAGAAACTTAGTACAAATATTAAAAAACTAGGAGACTTTCAGGGTTGCGGCCAGAGAATATTAAAGCAAGGGACTCCCCGAGGGCACAGGTCATAAGCCCACAAAGCCAGCCCCGTGAAGGGAAGGGAGGTAAGGGCGGGTGATCTGGCTCCCAATATTCCCTGTGTGAGGTGGAGGCCAGCAGCTGCTTCTGCTAGTCTGACAAAGGGCTGTGGGATCCAGGCAGTAAAAGATTAAGTCTAGGGGCTGGCAGGGAGGGCCTGCCTTTCCTGGGTCAAGGATATCTTTGGGAGGGGGAAACAGAAACATCTTCTGGGACTTCCTTTGTGCTAGGTATGGGGGTAAAGAGATAGCGGTGAGATGTTGCAGCCAACACTTAGTCAGTCAGCCAAGGCTTCCCCCGGGCCACGGAAGTGGGGTGCGGCAGAGCACTGGGAGGATGGGGGAGGTTGATAAGAAGGAACACTTGGATGGGAGAAATGGAAAGTTACAATGTGTTTAGGAGGCAATGAGGACTCTTAACTTGTCAGACTGCCAAGTGCCACCAGGGAAAAGACAGTGGGAATGTGGTCAGCCGGTGCTCCCCAGGGACAGGGAAAGGGCAGGATGAAAGCTGTCCTTAGAAGGCAGACTGGCCGTGTATGACGGAAGGAAGGGCGGAACGCAGCAGCTCCACTCCGCAGCAATGGTGAGGGCAGGTGGTGGAAGCCTATCCAAGTGGCTGGTTAGAGTCTCTTACCACCAGCCCTGGGTCTCTTCAGATGCACGTTTTCCCAAGCTAGCCTCAGTAAGGAAGAGAACCAAATATCTCCAAGCCAAACTTCTCCGGCAGGATGCCCCAAGCCACGTGCATCCCACAGACTTCCTAATTTTAGAAAGCAGGCTGGAATTTGTCTGACCAAAATAAACCTGGTCCCAAATATTTACTTTCATCATTATTTTTGAGTTGGGCAGATAGGAAGATAAACACAAGCGGGGGGGGGGGGGACATCTTACATGCTGCCCACTGGGGGTCGTTCCTTAGGGGGCCCTCTTGGACACCCTCCCAGCAAAGGCTGGGGAGGTAAAGGCCCTTGGCACCATTTTGAGTCTCGCATGATCTACCATGTCTGTACCTCACAGTCCTTTCAATGTCCTTTTTTTACATGGGTAAACAATTCTAACCATGGGGCAGTGACCAAAACAGAGAAAGGAGCACATGGTGGGCCTAGAGAGATTTATTTTTATCATACAAACAGGACATGCGGTACTTTCTCCTTTCTGTGAGCCAAATAATAAAGTAGCCTTACTTTGAATTTTATCAAATTCTAACTCAATCATTTAAAACAAACAACAGCAAACCCCAGAACCACCAACCAGGATAAACAAAGAACAAACCAAAGAGTTTGAATTTCAAAAGAAAATGGAGGGTGTGGAGATGGTCGGTGGGAAAAGCACCCGCTATGCAAGCGTGAGGGTCGAGGCTCAGACACCCAGAACTCATGTGAGAGCACGGTGCCTTGGTATGTGTTTGTAACCCCAGGATTGGAGAGCAAAGACAGCAGGCTCCTGGGGGCTCTGTGGCCAGGCAGTTTAGTCAAAATGGTCCAGCAAGAGACCCTGTCTCAAAACATGAGTAGAGGATTGCAGCTGACATCCATCTCCGGCCTCCTCACTCACCTTTGCAGGAAAGAATAATGGCATATGTACACGTGTACGCCAACACCTCCATGTAGTCAGTTGTCTCTTCATTCTAGTTCTGAAACATGGAAAATTCTCCCCTTTTTAGTTCTAAGGAGAAAAGTGGAATAGGGAAATTTCTTTTTTATGCTGTTTTTACATTTATTTATTATTTATTGTGCATGTGTGTGCATGCGTGTGTGTTGTGTTTGTGTATGCATGAGTGCAGAGGTCAGAGGACAACCTATGAGAATCATGGGAGTAGTTTCTCTCTTAGAGCCATGTGGGTCCTGGGGCTGGCTTAGCAGAGGCCATCAAATGGATGGCTTGCGGTTTCCCTTCCTGGCACTAGGGTTTTCTGATAGCCTGAATGGGTAATCTAATGCTGTTGGATACAGCATGGGCTTACAAGCGTGATGTTTTATTTTAAAAAAGAAAATGGATCAACATGGCTTGTATCACCTTGCTAACAGTTTAGCAATTCACATGGAAATGAGCATGTCTTAAAAGTCACCTTTGATGGCTCACAGCTTTTTTTTGGGGGGGGTTACAGTTTTTAATTATCCAGTTCAAATTTCTGAGTATGACTTTTTTGTTTTTCTTTCCGAGACAGGGTTTCTCTGTGTAGTCCTGGCTGTTCTGGAACTCGATCTGTAGACCAGGCTGACCTAGAATTCACAGAGATCCCCCTGCCTCTGCCTAGGCATGTGCCACAACCTCCTGGTTATGAGTATGATTTTTAAAAAGATAATTTAAAGAACTTATAAAGGTATTTATTCCTTAACATGAATTTTTCTAAGACACGGTACTTTCATATAAATGTAAAAAAAAAAAAATTAAGAAATGACCCTGAGAAACCTTTCTAAGATGAAATCACATAAAACTCGTATTTCAAAATAGATTCTTCACTTTGGGGAACTGAACATGGGACGAGGAATAGCTCGTGGTTCTTCCTGCACAGCACAGCCACTCTGTTGGGATCAGGTATTTTAAGATGGGTTAGGACTGCAGCTCTCTGGAAGTCTTCACGCCATTTGCAGGGGTTCCCAAAAGAACTCAAGGCTCTTGTAGCTGACAACATACATGTCACTCCCAAGAACAAGCATGCCCTGCATTTTTGCCTTCACCCCCTCCATCAGCCACCCTCACACCATGGTTCCTGTAACCCTAAGACTTGCAGCCCTCTGATGACAAGTCTCCCTTCCCCAACTCTTGCAGAGTGATTTCTCTGAAATCTGGCTGTGGCTGGCTCCCTGCCTGTTCAGAGCTCCCAGGGTGGCTTTCCAAGGCTCTGAGCTGCTGTAAGGCTGAAGTCTTTAGACACACGTATACGCCTGCAGAAGCTAGGGCTAACCCTGTAGGGCCAGAGAAGAAACCGAGAGTTTTACATCTCGGGGATGTGGGGAAGAGTAAGGACCACTTTCCTGCAGGCCAGCTGCCCTCCCACTGAAGGGGAGAGACTTCAAGACTTCAAGACTTCAAATAAGGCAATGTCTCCACCCTGGGAGAGGTACCACAATGGGTGGGGGGCAGTTGCCTTGTAGCAGCCACTGGCTCTCTTTTTCTCGGCCATGTCCTGAAGGCACTGGGTTGGTGAGGCTCACAGGGCACTAGTTCAACTCCAGAGCTGGCACAGAGGCCTCAGGGTGGGTCAGACCCTGGCCCACAGGATAGAGGAAGTGCAGTGGGAAGGAGGTCTTGAAGATGGTTCAGGGGAGGGGATGAGACCAGGAAGGGGCAGAGTTAATGCATCGCTCAGACATCAGACCAACACATTCACCCTATTCCACACAGTCTGTGGAATGCAGCATATTAACTCCCAGAGAGTTCTGAAACGCTCTGCAGTGAGGGGGTGATTGGGTGAGGGGGAGATGGTGTGAGGGGAGATGGTGTGAGGGGAGATGGTGTGAGGGGGAGATGGTGTGAGGGGGAGATGGTATGATGGTGTAGAGGGGAGATGGGTGGAGGGGGAGATGGGTGAGTGGGAGATTTGGTGTGAGGGGAGATGGTGTGAGGGGGAGATGGGGTGAGGAGGAACGAGGGGGGTGAGGGGGAGAGGGGGTGAGGGAGATGGTGTGAGGGGGTGATGGTGTGAGGGGAAGATGGTGTGATGGGGGAGATGGTATGAGGGGAGATGGGGTGAGGGGAGATGGTGTGCAGGGGAGATGTGTGACAGGGGGAGATGGGGTGAAGGGGGACGATGGTGTGAGGGGAATGGTGTGAGGGGAGATGTGTGAGGGGGAGATTGGGTGAGGGGAGAGGGGGTGAGCGGGGAGAGGGGGTGAGGGGGAGATGGTGTGGAGGGGGTGATGGTGTGAGGGGAGATGGTGTGAGGGGGGAGATGGGTATGAGGGGAGAGGGGTGAGGGGCGAGTGGTGGTGAGGGGGAGATGGTGTGAGGTGGGAGAGGGGTGAGGGGGAGATGGTGTGAGGGGAGTTGGTGTGAGGGGGAGACGGGGTGAGGGGGAGATGGTGGTGAGGGGAGATGGGTGAGGGGGAGATGGGTGAGGGGGAGATGGGGTGAGGGGAGATGGTATGAGGGGAGATGGGGTGAGGGAGATGGGGTGAGGGGAGATTGGTATAGGGGAGATGGGGTGAGGGGGGATGGGGTGAGGGGGAGATGGTGTGAGGGGGAGATGGGTGAGGGGAGATGGTGTGAGGGGAGAATGGGGTGAGGGGGAGATGGTATGAGGGAAGATGGGGTGGTGAGGGGAGATGGGGTGAGGGGAGATGTGGTGAGGGGGAGATGGTGTGAGGGGGACGATGGTTTGTGAGGGAGAATGGGCTGAGGGGGAAGATGGGTGAGGGGGAGATGGTTGAGGGGGAGATGGTGTGAGGGGGAGATGGTGTGAAGGGGTGATGGGTGAGGGAGAGATGGTGTGAGGGGGGATGGTAATGAGGGAAGATGGGGTGAGGGGGAGATGGTGTGAGGGGAGATGGGGTGAGGGGGAGATGGTATGAGGGAAGATGGGTGAGGGGGAGATGGTGTGAAAAAAGGGGGAGATGGGTGGTTGTGAGGGGGATGGTGTGCTCCGAGGGGGCATGGTGTGAAGGGGTGAGGTGCTGAGGGGGAGATGGTGTGAGGGGAGATGGTGCGTGACAGGGGTGATGGTGTGAGGGAGATGGGGTGAGGGGGGAGATGGATGAGGGAAGATGGGCGTGAGGGGGAGATGGGGGTGAGGGGGAGATGGGTGAGGGGAGACGGGGTTGAGGGGAGATGGTGTGAGGGGAGAATGGGGTGAGGGGAGAATTGGGGTGAGGGGGAGGATGGTGTGAGGGGGAGATGGTGTGAGGGGGAGATGGTTGTGAAGGGTGATGGGGGAGGGAGAGCTGGTGTGAGGGGAGATGGGGTGAGGGGAGATGGTAAATGAGGGAAAGATGGGGTGGGGGGAGGAGGGTGAGGGGGAGATGGTGTGAGGGGGAGATGGGGTGAGGGGGAGAGGTGTGAAGGGGAGATGGGGTGAGGGGCGAGATGGGGTGAGGGGGAGATGGTGGTGAAGGGGTGATGGGTGTGAGGAGATGGTGTTTAAGGGGTGATGGGGTGAGGAGAGATTGGTGTGAGGGGGAGATGTATGAGGGGAGATGGGTGTGAGGGGAGATGGGGGAGGGAAGATGGGGTGAGGGAGAGGAGGGGGTGAGGGCGGAGATGGTGTGAGGGGGAGATGGGGTGAGGGGAGAATGGTGTGAGGGGGAGATGGGTGAGGGGGAGATGGTATGAGGGGGAGATGTGTGAGGGGAGAAGGGGTGAGGGGGAGATGGTGTGGAGGGAAGATGGGGTGAGGGGGAGATGGGGAGGGAAGATGGGTGAGGGGAGATGGTATGAGGGGGAGATGGTGTGAGGGGAGATGGTGTGAGGGGAGATGGGGTGAAAGGGGTGATGGGGTGAGGGGGTGAAGGGGTGAAGGGGTGATGGGGTGAGGGGGTGAAGGGGTGAAAGGTGACAGAGTGAAGGGGTGAAGGAGTGACGGGGTGAAGGGGTCACGTGGACACATGTTCTAAACCTGGTGCTTATCTTCTCTAATTAGATAAAGGCCTTCTCCCTCCTCCCGTCTCTGCTTTTTGAGATGGGGTTTCAATGTGTAGGTCAGGCTGCCTGGGCTCAAGGGAGTGAGCCACTTCACCCGGAGTTCTTCCTTCTTTTCTCCCTCTATCTCCTCTTTCTCCTGCTCTTGCTGGTTCATTGTTTTTCTCTTTCCCCTCCCTCCCTCCTCCTCCCTCCCTCCCTCCCTCCCTCCCTCCCTCCCTCCCTCCCTCTCCCTCCCTCCCTCTCAAGTCAGGCTGGCTTCAAACTCATGATCCTCCTGCCTCAGTTCACTGACTGTCTCTGTGTCCCACCATGCCCAGCTCCAAATCCCACCACTGAAGAAGGTGCTTCTGAACGGAAAAGCCCTCAGTGGCTGGCTGCTCACCTCCCACAGGCTCTGGAGGAGAGGGCAAGAGCTTCCCAGGCCTTCCCCAGGGCCCTGGAAGAGTATATCCAGCACCCACAGGAACCCATCAGGCTGGTGCTGGGGAAATGAAGGCAGGAAGCAAGCTACAGAATAACCCAACCTGCCAGTTAACTGGGAGGGGGAGGTCTGTGTCCACCTTAAGTGGCCACAGCAGGCACGCATGGCCCTGTTTCCACTGTGGAGAAATGTCCCCCTAGTACTCAGCCTTGGGAGACCCAGCATAGGCCAGGAAGCAGCCGACTGACCGAATGGAAGGGCAGTCTGGTGGCAAATGGCAACATGCCAGGCCAGCACAGCCCCGAGACTGGGTATCTAGCCACAGCCCCAAGCTGTGGGGCAGGCAGACATC
The DNA here is from genome assembly GCF_003668045.3 of Cricetulus griseus. Taxonomy (NCBI): domain Eukaryota; kingdom Metazoa; phylum Chordata; class Mammalia; order Rodentia; family Cricetidae; genus Cricetulus; species Cricetulus griseus. The sequence goes on along the minus strand of NC_048597.1, from coordinate 226,067,583 downwards.
AGGAATCCCTGACTTTCTATGTTGGAATCGTTATACTGTAGTTCCTGGGAAAGACCTCAGCCCCTAGGACCTAGGAATGCTACAGTCTGTGATGAGGGGAATGTGGAATTTGATGAAAGATCACTGGATGATGGGACTGTCCCAGACCCCACCCGGACCAAGCAACACTGAACACAGTTCACACAGGTTCTGTGAGGAAGTGAAGGTCAAACAAGGAAGTGAGAGAGTGGAATGAGGAATGGGAAGAAGGCCCGAAGCCAGAGACTGCTGGTGGCCTCCAGAAGCACGGTACGAATGCAGACTTTCCCCAGAGGGGACCAGTCCATAACACCTCATCCTTAACCTAGGAGAATACAAGCCCCCAGGAAGACAGACAGGAGTCTGTACCTCCATAACTCCCACCCTCAAATTAGCTCTCTCTTTCTCTCTGGGCTGTGACTGCTCTAATTAGTTTCTCTGTGGCTCTTGGTCACTTGGATCACACAAACAAGCTCGACCCCCACCTTGGTCTTCACAGGGCCCTGCAAAGCACCACTCTTAAACCAAGAGAGCCCCACAAACACACTCCACTCTCCCGAGGTGGGGAAGCCATGCCTCTTTCCATCCCTTCCCTGCCAAGTCTTCTCGGCTGCAGGCTCCCACTCTGCAGCTCTCCAGCTTCTCTGGGACCCGGCTCTAGATCAGAAAACACACAGTGTCCTTAAATAATCCCTCCTGCAAGTGGCCCCCAACACTTGCCACGCTGATTTCCTAGTCTAGTTTCTACTTCACACGTCACTTTTAAAATAAGGACGGAGGTGAGAAAATATTCAGAGACTCTGTCCCGTCATGCGCTATCAACTCGAGGCAAAATTCCAATGCTGTTTTCTATGTTGTGCAAAGTATTCTGCAGACGCCTGAAGACACCGGTTCCCCAAGACCCCTACATACTTCCAAGCATGACGTGTCTGTTATGGGGAAGAACGGATTTCAGATGTTTAAAACATCTCCAGGTAACCTTTTAGAAGCAGTAACCTATGAGGACACTTGATGTCACATATTACAAGTGTGTGTTGCTGGGGCTGCAGCCATGCCTGACCTACTCAAGCCACGAGGGATTTTCAGAGCTGTGTGAAGACCACCAACAAGACACTGAATCTATTACTGATAGTACAAACATTATTTTAATGATGAATCATCACACAGCCACAGATTCTATTACAATTGAAGGCCTCACTCTGTCCATGGGGGCACATGCCAGCAGTATATCCTGAAGAGGCAGAGGCAGGAAGATCACAACTAAAGCTTCCCAAAGATGCTAGGGTGTGCAACTCTCAACTCGACATTGAACAGGGCCTGATTCCTCTACAGAGGTGAGGCTCCCTGCAGCAGAGAACGGCACTTTCTTTATGACAGTGACCCAGTCACCAGCAGAGCCTACACTGCAGATAGTTTCTGATGTGGGTACATCCATCAGTTTGTTTCCAAGCTTCAGCTATTGTCTTTCATTTAAGCATATATCAAATTCAAACAAAGTGTAAAACCCTACACAAGTAAAGAATACAACTTCTTTGAGTCAATGAAGTCAATGGAAGTTTTGATGTCATTAAATCAAGAGAAGGAGATGGGAGCCATTAAGAAGACTGACTGCTAGGAACATGGAATGTGAGTGAAGGAGAATCTGAGACACACTCATCCAGATGACAATCTATGACAGATAATCTCTGTAGGTTAGAGGTTCTAAGAGACACACTAAATTCAGGAAGCCCTGGGGAATAGCTCACACAAAGCCACAAGGATCCCAGCTTGCCTGAATTGGGCAATGATGGGGTCCTCCAAAACTGGCAAAAGCCTTAGCTTGATTAGACATGCAAGGGGGTTGGCCTTAGTCAGTGTTCTATTGCTATGAAGAGACACCATGACCATGGCAGCTCTTATAAAAAGAAAGCATTTACTTGGGGCTGGCTTATAGTTCAGAGGGTTAGTCCGTTGTCATCGTGGAGGAGAGGATGGTGGCGTGCTCACAAACATGGTAGCTGAGAGTTCTACATTCAGATCCGCAGGCAGCAGGAAGAGAGTGCTTCCGGGCCTGGCTTGGCCTTTTGAAATCTCAAAGCCCAACCCCAGGGACACACTTCTTCTGACAAGGCCATGCCTACTCTAACTAGGTCACAACTCCTCCTAATTCTTTCAAATAGTGCCATTCCTTAATGACTAATATATGAGCCTGGGGGGGCATTCTTATTCAAACCATCACGGAGTCACATCGGGTAGGAAGGAAAGGGGCTCTTAAGACATCAGACTTAGGCATTTCCTGATCCAGGTGGCTTCCTTAATGAGTTCTGTAACAAAGGTACAGGAAATGAGGTGGCCTGTGTGGCATCAGTCTTGGTTAGGGCCAGATGAAGACTGTAACTTAAATCCAGGCACTGAAGTTTGCTCCCTTAGTCCATGCATGCCACACTGTACACTGAGCACGCTCACCCTTGGAGTACCATTCTGTATATTTCTGTCTTCCCTGATTCCGCACCCCTTTCCCAGCTCCCCTCAATAAGCACCTCCAAGCCTCTCTATCCATCCTCCCCACCCTCCGACTCCTTAGCCTTTGAACCTGGAAATTCTTTTCTAAAACCCTGAGCCCATACACAGCGTTCTCAATTCCTAATCGCCCTGGGCTCACCTAGCTATTTTCTGGATATCTGCCGTCCTCATCGTGTGCCCGGATGCCTGGGCACTTCAATTAAGGTGGAATGGGTTAAAGAAAGGAGGCTTTGTTGCTTACAGTTGCCTCTGACTGAGGGCAGGAACTGCTTTTAGACCCCTGTGAAAGTTCTAAGCAAGCATCTGATGACTCAGCACAGTGTGTACTAAGTGGAAACATTTACTAGTAAAGCTGTTTGCTAGTCTGTGGTCTGCTAATCCAGGGTGGAGCTATGCTTCAATTCAGATGACATCAACTTTGGAAGGTCTAAATGTATTCATCCACGTGGGGATATAATTCAGGACAACTTATCAGTAGTCAATTTTCTAAATAATTATAACGAAAGAGTCTAACACCTTAGGGAGATGATTGCCGTAATTATTAAGTAGTACATACAAACGCTTTCTTACTTTTACAAACCCAGGGGGACAGTCACTATGAATTAATGACATTATTCATATCTCATAATTATTAAGTAGTACATATAAATGCTTTCTTACTTTTACAAACCCAGGGGATTAATGACATTATTCATATCTCGCTAAGCTCCATCTTCAAAGTTAAAGAAACCAGTCGCTGGGGTGCAGAGATGCCTCAGCAGATAAAGTTCTTGGTGCACCCGCATGGACACTGGGTGGACACGGCAGCCTGTGATTCTAGCCCTTGGGAAGTGGAGCCCTGGGATGCCTGGAGCAAGCTGGCCAGGTAGTCTTGGTGTGCCAGCAAGCTCTGGGTTCAAGTGAGAGACCCTGCCTCGGCACACAAGATGGAGAGGCACTGAGGAACACATCTGAAGTCAGCCTATGGCCTCCACAGACATGCACATTCTCACACACAATACACAGTGTGGCCACAGATGCAAGCAAGCATGTACATACACAGTGTACCTACACATGTGTACGCATGCACACGCATTTTCACACACACACACACACACACACACACACACACACACACACGAGTGTGGTACACATGCACGCATACACACAATGGTATATTCCTGTGCAGCAAAGAGTCTGAAGACACCTCAGTGTCGCCAAACTGAGGCAGGGCACACAGTGCCAGGTTCCACTCAGCCTCCAGGTCTCTCAGGCACCAGCTGTCCTCCCCACTTCCCATGAGGGGCTGTGTGTCTAACAAAGTGGTTTGTGGGACGGACTCAGTACACTATAAGGTGTTGTGTCAATTTCCTTGGGTAGACACATCAAAGCATCACACAACGGGTGACTTGACTTTGCTGTCTCACAGTTCTGAGGGCCCGGCGACTGCTGCCAGGCTGGTGGGGACAATGCCTCTTCCTTGTGTCTCCTGTTTACCTGCAATTCTCCATGTCTCCTGGCTAACAGACATCACTCCAATCTCAGCTTCTCTCTTCTCCCCGTGGCTCTGTCTCTGCTTACCTCGTGTCTGCTTCTGCTTCCTCTAAGGACAAGTGTCACGCTAAAGGGTCTGCTCTTCCTATTTGGCCTTTCCTTAGCCACTTACATCTACAATGACCCTATTTCCAAATGAGGTAACCTGAAGAAATGCTAGGGGCTAGTACTTCAGCACACTTTTTTGCAGGTCATAATTCAACTCATAAATACCATGAGTAAATGGGTCACTTGAAACGCTACTAGGAAATATCAGCTTAGGTAGCTTGGACTAACCCACCTACTGAAAATGAGAAAAGCTGGAAGACTATCTTGCAAACTGTGGGTGCAAGGCACAGCGGGTGAAGGTGCCTGCCACCAAGTCTGCTGGCCTCGGTTCCATCCCCAGTGCATATACAGTGTTGGAGAGAACTGCCTGTTGCAAGTTGTTCTTTGACCTCAAGAGCACTGTGACATATGTACGCTCCTCCCCCATATAAATAATAAATGCAAAAAATCCCTTCCTTTTTTTTTAAAGATTTTATTTATTTATTATGTATACAACGTTCTGCTTCCAAGTATATCTGCACACCAGAAGAGGGCACCAGGTCTCATAACGGATGGCTGTGAGCCATCAAGTGGTTGCTGGGAATTGAACTCAGGACCTCTGGAAGAGCAGTCAGTGCTCTTAACCTCTGAGCCATCTCTCCAGCCCTTCCCTTCCTTTAAGATATGGTCAGTTAGCAATTAATAAAGAATAATGGGACCAAAACTCAAGAGAAATCTAGAGAGGTGCGTGGTGCTGGGTGATGCGGTTTCCCTAGGAATGCCTGCCACTTCTGGGGGAGGCTAAGAGCAGCTCTTCGGACATCTTGTGGAACTAGGCAGAGCACAATCCAAGAGTCTCCTTCCCACAGGACCACACTAAGCAGGCTGGTAGCCCCCTGAACCCCTGAATTCAGGAGACTGCAGTGACAGATTCTCTGAAGAAGGGCAGTATTAACCCAGGGTTCTGGTTATTCCTATAAAGTATTATCTACAATGTCTGGCATTTACTCAAGAATAACTTAAGACTATGAAGCAGTATAAATATGGTCACGGGCAACAGAAACAGCATTTAAGGGAGACAGATGTGTCAACAGTCAGGGGCTCGGTGGATGACAAGCTTGCTGTTCAAGGGTGAGGTGCTGAGTTTGGGTCTCAATGCCTATGGAAAGCCAGGTGGAGTGGCACACACCTGCAAGAAGATCACTGCAGGGAGGGGTGGAGGCAGGGGGATCCGGGGCTCGCTGGCCAGCCAGGCTAGCTGAGATGGTGAGCTCCGGGTTCAGAGAGACCCTGTCTCAAACAACAAACACACACATGGAGAAGCAAGTGAGTGGGACATTTCCAACATCAAGCCCGGCTTCTACTGGGTGAACCAGCACACGGGCATATACATACACGCACACACATAAATAAAGTTTTAAAAGAAATTACCCTTAGAAGGCTTCAAAGAGTTAAAAGATAGTTTCCAGGGAAACCAGAAACAGAACAAGCTAAAAGAACAGTTAGAAATTGTAGACGGGGGACAGGATTCTGCACTTGAAATTCAGTGAGAAGAGCACATCAGAGAACTTGATGAGAGGTCAAAAGGCAGAATCTTTCACACTCAGCAACGGAAGGGTGGAAAACAGAGAAGTCGGGAAGATACACAAGGAAACGCCTGGACTTGTAAAGGTCTATAGTCTGAGTACTAGGTAGGTGAAGGCTGGAGGATCGTGAGTTCAAGGCCAGCATGGGCTACAGACAGACAGAGGAGAGGTAGTGGGAGGACTAACAGACCTGTGACTCAAGCCAAAAGCAAAGAGGAAAATAGGTTAGAACAAAGGGAAGGCAGGGAGGCCAGTGGGACGGCTCAGGAGGGGAAGGCACTTTCTGCCCACCAAGCCTGAGGAAGCTTCAACCCAGGACCCTCATACGGTAGGGCAGAACCAACTCCCACAAGCTGTGTTCTGACCGCCACACACAGGCATGCATGTGTGCACACACGAAGTAACAGTAAGATTACGATTTCTTTTTTCTGTCGACTGGGACTCCCTGTGCAGACCAGGCTGGACTATGAACTCCAGAGGCCTGGGGGTCTCTGCCTCCTGAGTTCACCACCACCATGACGGCCCAACGATTGATTTCTTAATAAAAAGATAAAATGCCAGTAGATGGGAAAGAAAATAACCAAATGTTTAAAGAACCAATACAGCATCAATATTACATAAACTCTTTCCGAAGAAACAGTAGTCATCTTGTACACCCCACTCCAGAAATCAGGAATGAATTTATTTTCTGAGTCTAGCCAAGCTAAGACCCAAACCCATGAACCCACACAAGCCATTACATTCAAATAAAGGAGGAAAACCAAAGACCACACTCACATATTCAGAGGGGGAAATGTAAATGCCAGCAGATGCCTTGCAAAGGAGGCCTCGACAGAACCTTCCCAAATCTGATGAGTGACATCTATAAATAACCACTGCACTCATCATCCTGTGCCCAAATACTGCCGGCTCCCTGCCGAGATCAAGGATGGACAAGGAAGCTGTCACTGTCCGGGTGAAGTGTCATGTTGGTACGAGCACCCTCAGAAATGGGGGGAGGGCCTTGTTCAGATGTTTTGATGTTGCATCTTGATGATCTTAGAAAAATCTTCACATACATTTAGCTGGGAGACAGAGCCTGTAAGCATAAGGACCCGAGTTCAAATCCCTAGCATGCATATCAAAATCTGGGTGTGGTCACATTCATACTTATAACCCCAGTACCAGGGTAGGAGACGGGGGATAAAGGGTGGTAGGATCACTGGGGCTTGCTGGCTGCCCCAGGTTCCTTTAATCAAGGGAGCAAGGCAGAGAGTGACAGAGCAGGACACACACATGTAAACACACACACTCATGTGCATATACCACAGATACACATATAACACACACACACACCACTCCCACACACGAGAGAATAGAAAGCATTTAGAAAAAGGGAAGAAATTCAAAGTTGTAACATATGCTAACATCAAAAATATAAAAATATGTAAGAGTAAATCAGAGATATGTTAGACTTCTCCATAGAAAAATTCCAAATGTTATCTGCAGGAATTTTAAAGTCTATAAACACATGGGAGGATATATCATGTTTGTGAAATTTCAAGGTTCAATATTGTAAAGAATATTTTACAAATTGATCCTACTACAGATCCGATGCCATTTCAGTGAAAACCAGAGCAAGTTTTGTTCATTTTCTGGAGACGGGTAAGTCAACCTAATTTAAAAACTCATGCAGAAATGCACATGACAATAAGACACCTGTCCCAATGGCTGCTGAAACTTTCTGCTGAGCAGCAGCCTTTAAAAAACAAACAGGAAAAGGAGACTTGGCCCAAAGAACTAACAAATCAAGCAACAGAATCAAGAAGCCCAGAAGATGCCTGGAGTACCAAGATATTCACAGAAGGGACCCTGGGCTGGGCTCCTAGAGAGAGAGAGCATCCTCCCTCCATGTAATTTGGGGTAAAGGTCATTATCCCCCGTGGACCACAGTGTCCTTATCTATCAAGCACCTGGGTCAGGTCACCAAAATTCAGACTTGAAATCAGAATAAAGTGACTCAAATATTTCCAGTTTGCAGGGTTTCTAGTTCCTACTTCTACCCACCAACAAGATTGTTTCATAATTTTCCATGAAACAATACAATATTTTGTGGTGGGTAGGGGTAGGGGCAAAATCTGGGATTTTGGGTTCTAGGTATGGGTTGCTGAGTCTTGTCTTGATGGCCCACTTAGAAGGAAGGCATGGAAGCCAGGCATGGTGATGAAGAGCTGTATGTAAGCACTCGGGAGGCAGAGAGAGGTGGGTCTCTGTGAATTCAGGGCTAGCCTGATCCACATAACAGGTTCCAGGACAGTTGGAACTTCATAATAGGACCCTGTCTCCAGAAGGAGAGAAAAGGGTATAAACACAGTAGCTGTTACACAGACCTGGTCTTAACATACTATTTTTCATTCATGTGCACTTTTCTTTTCTTCCTTTTTTCAAGACAGGGTTTCTCTGTGTTGGCCCAGCTGTCCTGGAACTCACTCTGTAGCCACCTGCCTGCCTCCCAGGTGTTGGGATTAAAGGCATGTGCTGCCACCACCACCTGGCTAATTTTTTCTTGGCATAGGGTCTCATGCAACCTTGGTCTGGAATTTCATATATCCATCAGGCTGGGTTTGAACTTCTGATTCTCCTGTCTCCATCTTCCAAGTGCTGGGATGATGGGCATGAGCCACCGCCCTGTGCTCATTTCCATGCTTATGAAGTTTCTGACTAAGCCACTGTTGGCGCCTTGGGGCCCATACCCTCGAGGGGAAAGTCATGAAGATGAATTTAAATCCGCCTATAAAGCCCTTAGGAGAGTCTGGCTCAGACATTATTTAGTAAGTAGAAGCTACTAAGGACAACACACTAGAGAAGGAGCTGGGCTACGGTGCCTCTGAAGACAAGATAGGGAGTAATAAGGTAGACTAGTCAGCTATCATCTGGTGACTCCTGACTAGTCGTCAGTTAGATCTGTGGAATGAGAAGAGTGTTAATTCACCAAGTCTTCGGACGACGTCTCCTTACTTGGTGGCAGACTGCCTTCCAAACGGTAACTAGATACCTAACACAATTCTGCTCTGCACAAATACCAGACAGATCACGTGCATATCCCCACCACACGCTCGTACGTGCGCGCGCGTGCGTGCGCGCACGCACACACACACACACACACACACACACACAAGTGTATGCACACACTTGTGCATGCACACACACACAAGTACAGTCTAACATTCTTTCATTTTCATGAATACACAGCAACCCTTCATCTTTGGCTGGGGTAGCTTACAACCTGGCTAATACTTAGTTGGTTTCCTGGGCCTGTTTCTCACACAAAGACTCCTTAGTTCATAACTGCCCATAAAGAAATGGTCTTAAAGCCAACCAAAGCCGAGGTTCTCTGTTCCAAGCCCTATTACAGATCTGTGATTTAGGCCTGAGAGTGCCTGCATGGACGAATGGTAGGGCGCCAGGCTGATGGCTGTGGGGAGGACCTGGCCTCCCCTCTATGGGTTCCCCACCACTCAGACACTCCCTCCCTCACTTCTGGGCCCCACCATGGCCCATGGAGCTGCGCAAGCCCAATGTTTGATTGATCCCTCTAGTTTCTCCATAGACGTCAATCGAGATGCTTTTGAAGGCAGAAGACTATAATAATAAAGCATGATTAACTCGAGAGCTTTGCTTTAGGACAGAGGACAGTGGTGTGTGAGTGTGTGTGTGTGTGTGTGTGGTGTCTGAGTGTATGTGTGTGTGTATGTGTGTGTGTGTGTGTGTGTGTGTGTGTGTGTGATTTTCATTCCCCCCAACAAACCCTGTCCCCAAGTCCCCAAGTCCCCATCTTTTTCCATGCCTTCTTCTGTGTGTGACCAGTGCGTTTAGACTTTCACCCTCAGCACACCAGAAGCTCCTCTTCCTTCCCTGTGGGGAAGTATGTGGGCTGCGGGGGATTTGAACCACCTTCTGGTTCTTGCTGCTACCCTTTCTCCTGCTTCTCCCAGAAAGACTCTGCCTTGGAAACCCTTTACCATGTTAAACCAAAACGACCAGAACAAACGTTGTTTCTTGATCAAATCTCGGTTACTTTCTCCGTCTCTCCAGGCGGTGGCTAGTGGCTACTGCAGAGACTCAGAACTCGTGGAGGTGCTCATGATAAATAAGCCCGAGTGCTCAGCTGTGGATGAATCAACTATATTCACCTCCTTCCACCCAAAGCTCAGGGGATGTGGCACGGTGGTCTCTGGACGTGATGTGGCTGCTGCATACATCAGCTCACAGCAAATGTGGTTGTCAGCACGAGATCAAGCCAGGCAAAAGTCCAACATGATGGGGGAGGGGACCTTAAGGTCCCAACCATTTTGGAAGGCCTGCTGAGGGACGGGCAGTCACTTTCCTTTGGAAGGTCGTCCTTGCTCCAGTGGACAGTTCCTCCCCGTGTGCATACAGGCCGGACCAATTGGACTGTGGTTTTACTAATAACAGCAAAAAAGGAGGCGCCAAATGTGATGGAGCACAACTTTAATGCTAGCACTCTGTGAGTTCCAAGCCAGCCTGGGCTACATAGTGATCAGAACCTGAGAGACTAAAGAGCTGTAACTATGAGTCGACCCACCAGACAGCAGGGACCCGCTCACAAATGGTGAGCTCACACCTCACACGGTGGAAGGGAGCAAGGCAGTCTGTGTCTTCCTGAGACCAAGGGGCACCTTCATCAGCACCAAGTCAACTCTGCTTCCCTTTGAATTTTATAAACCAAAGCAGTTAGGAAGAAAATACTTTTATTTTATAACTAACATTTAGAGACACACATCTGATAGACTCCTGAGGATTTTTTGTTGTTGTTGGTTTGTTTTTTGTTTTTCAAGACAGGGTTTGTGTAGCTCTGGCTGCCCTGGAACTCACACTGTAGACCAGGCTGGCCTCGAACTCAGAGATCCACCTGCCTCTGCCTCCTGAGTGCTGGGATTAAAAAAGTGCGCCACCATGGCCTGGCTCCTAGGGAATTTTTAAAAGACACTGGACTATTCACTTTTAGTGAGCTGAGAAACTTCCTCAGATCATCTTTAAAAAGGATTGGCTGGTCTCTGACTAAAGTTTAGCCTCTGAGCCATGGGTGCAATGTTTAGCAAGTGAAATCTCTAGACTTCATGCTAAGCACTGCATGGCTAGTGTGGGACCCCAAACTACTAAGACCTGATTTACATGTCACAGTAACCGGGTACAGACGCAGATACTGTTATTTTCCCATCCTGTAGAGGGAAACATAGTGAGGTTAAGTCATTTGTCCAGAGTCCCTTTGGGGCTGGTGAGTGAACTCAGGAGCCTGGCTTGTCCAAGAATGAGAACAGGAACTGTGTGATGCATTGACTCCGGGGGAGTGGAAGCGTGATGCTTAATTGGCATTATATTTTCCTTGTGCCAGCTCTCACAGGCACTACGGATCCTGACTTACAAGAAGTGGTGATGTCCTGTCCCTGAGCTCCCTCCCCTTGGTAACCTGACATCATGGCCCTGTTCAAGGTCACAGAGCTCTGTGACTCTGTGACCCACCAGTGTCCCTGGAGGAAAGGGCCAGACTTCTCACTGCAGGGTTGTGGGACACAGGCTGCCCACCAGGACTGTCCCTTCTCTCCTGCTGCTGATTAAAACACCAGCACCACACCAGGAAAAACAGGAAGCCGGTTTCCAGATACACCAGAACAACAGCTCCACTGTTCCCAGGCCCTGGCAGGAGGCTGCTGCTGCCTGTGCAGGGGCCCTGCAGGGAAGCGGGGGAAGCAGACAACCAGCCTCAGGGCTGTGCTGGGCAGGCCACAGGCAGTCTTGCAAGGACTGTTTCTCTAAAGCAGCCGCTCAGCTCCCCTGCTCAGTCCCAGGCTACAAAAGGCTGGGGGCAACAAGGTCACTAAGTAGGTGCCCCTTTTCCACACCTGGAAGGTGGGTCCCACAGTTTACGAAGCATGGATGAACAGAGTGCTCAGGAGATGTGTTTACTCAGGACGCCATAGGGGCAGGGCCCAGACCTGGCTTGCCTACTTTCAAGGCCTCCAGTTTGATGTGGTTTTCATTATGGAATGCTGTGAAATTTATTGAATTTGGCCAAAAGAGGGTAGCTTGATTTTTATTTGGCTAACAAAATAAACGGAGAAATCAATTAAGTTAGCATCAGTTTCTTCATAAAGGAAAACATTTAGCGGGGTTTGGTGGCTCATGCTTGGAAGAAAAGTATATAGAGATGTAGCTGAGGTAAAAAGTGGTTAGAGAGACATGCGATGCCACTTACTGTTTGCAGGGGGTGGGACATAGAGAGTGCACTGTTCAAGCTGTTTCAAGCAGGCTTTTCTTATGGGTTTGCGTGTCTGCCGTGGGCTCCACTCCCCATCAGGCAGTTTTTGACAGATAGTCACATTTGGAGTAGCCCTGCATGCAGTGGCAGGCACTCAGCCACTCGGCGGGTGCTGCCAGGTGCCGTGTTTTCAGCAACGGTGCTGGAGGGTGGCTTGCAGCATCCCTTCTTTTGTGTGGTTTCTAGGCAGTGCCTGGGCCGTGTTTGTGCTCTGACCTCACAAAAGGAACGTTTGTCCCATTAACCACTTGTGGTTTGCTGCTGCACGGTCACGGGATGACATGCACGGTCACGGGGTGACATGCAGATTTCCAGACCTCTTCAGAAACACGCTGAGGGCTTTGTTTTCCACCTGGAGAACAGGGGGCTCCATTCACCACGTGCTGCAAGGGCTGACACTGCGCAAAGGCCCTCCGGGCATGCAAAGCTCCCCTATCTGCCCTGGAGGTTACCATCCATGTCCCTCAACCCACAGGAAGACTTTACGATGACGTGATCACAGTGAATTTAGTGTGTGCCCACACCCCCAAAATGTGCACTGCATTTTTATGAGCTTAGCTTATGGAAAAGCTACTCTACGTAGTCCATTCTTACTTTCCCCACTATGCGCTGACTGCCCTTAAGATTCACTCATAAAGCTATGCACATCAGGACCAACATCTGCTTGATAAATGCTCCTTTATGTGGCAGTGAGTTTTAATTGTCAACTCGACACAATCCAGATGCACCTGGGTAGAGAGTCTCAGTGACGAATTGTGTAAATCAGGTTGGTTTGTGGGTGTCACATCAGTGAGGAATTACAGGAATGGATGTAGGATGACCTGCCCACTGTGGGTGGCATCATTCCCTAGGCTCGGGTCCTGGACTGTATAAAAGAGACAGTGGGCTGAATAGCAAACACGCATACATTCCTTGCTCTCTGTTCCTGGCTATGAATGTGATGTGACCAGCTCCCTGTCCCTGTGACTTCTCTGCTCTGATGGACTGTCTGTCACCTGTAACCATAGCCCTTTCCTCCTTACACTGTTTTTTCAGGGGATTTTTATCACAGCTCCAGGAAATGAAGCCAGGACAGTGCATGTCCCTCGTGGCATTTAATGGCCTGCCTGTCACCCCATCCTTGTCTCCTTTAGTGTCTCTGGTCACCCCCATGCATAGTCTACATGTACACGTGTCTGCGGCCCCAGCATACTATCAACAGGGTCAGGTGGGTAGGACAAATGTCCCCAAGTCTCTATTTTAAGAGAAACTGCATGTGCCATAATTATAAGGACTCAGTTCTCTTTATTGAAAAAGTGATGACTTTAATAATTGAGCGTGCATGAATTTTTAAAATTCTTACTTTTTACCCGTCTCCCTCGAGCCCATTTTGAAGCAGCTGTCCTTGGAAGGGCTGAGTGTGAATGGTCCTAAGACCCTCAAGGGATGTTTCTGAGGTCGTGCTTCACATTTGTCTGAGCAATGCACATTCCAGAGAAGAGGAAAGGAGGTATCAACAGGGGCGGGGCAGGGTGACGGCCCACTTGGCCATCGCCACATGAGGGCAGCTTATGACTGCAATTCTCCTCTGCTACCTACAGCAGGCAGGCGCACACGGATTGCACATTCCACACCACAGGCACGTGCACCATCATGAGAACCTCACAGCAGCTGTACATGGCCAGGGTAAGAGCAGTTTCTGGTTAGAAGCAAAGAAAGCTCAGTGGGTAAGTTCAAGGTCCAAACGGGGTGGATGGGAAGCCAGCCTAGTAGGGTAGTCCTCACTGCTCTCTCTCCACCACAGTGACAACGCTCCTCTATGCATTCTTTGGAAATCAAATTCCAACAGTTGGTGCTGTTGCCTATTAGGGTTCCAGTGAAACACCCCCCCCATCCTGGGAACTTTTGCTCTAGAGGTATGTTTGTCTCTCAGGATCATGGTGAACCACCGGGGAGGCACTGGGGAAAACTGAGGAGCCCCAGAGGGCTGGCTGTTGCCTCTGGGCACTCATCTCTCTTTGAACCTGAAAAGATCTTAGGAATCTTATCCACCAGGGTTCTGGCGGAAAACAGACGGAATAAGGGGGCCCATTTACTCGGGGGCCCGACTGCAGGGCTCTGGGACCAGTCTCAGCGGCACATTTCCATGTTTAGGTGGGAGGGGTCTAGAGAAGAAAGGTCACTGGAACTAGACACAGTGCCAGGAGCCAAGATCTTTGGTGATGTCACAGGGTGGAGCTAGGAGAATCAATACTTCCTTCCATCTCTCCCTGCTCCTCATTGAGCAAAGAAAACAAGAAGATGGGAGGAAGCTAGGACACCCATTCATACAGTTCCTACTGGGGAGCATCCAGGGCACAGACAGGGTGGGGAAGAGTTGTGGGAGGGACAGAAAACAGCTGGACCAAGAACTCAGTCACTCACAGCAGTTGGACTTGAAAAGCTCTGCCTCTGGAAAGGGGAGCATGGACGGAAAACAACAATAGTGGTAGTGCTGGGCTATGCGCTTGCCCACCTGCCAGTCCACGCTGTTCTGCGTGATTCCAGGCCATCTCCTTACAGGCGTCCTACTCTGTGACTCAAGCTCAAGCCTTAAAATATAACAGGGCTTCCGTGTCGGTTGGGACTGTGGGTGTCTGTTTTCTGGGTGGTACATTCCAAGGCCACCCCTCCCTGGTACAGCTAGCATTCCCCAGAGCTACTCCCCGAATGCCTGGTGGTTCATACCTGTCTGCAACACTGGGTGTGGGAAGTCCAGGCGTTTACAATGCAAAGGGATCAGGGCTCGGAATCAGAACCAGGCAGCGGGTGCGGGCAGAAGTGGGTCTGGAAGACAAATCTGCAGGTCTATGTGAGGAGCAGCAGGAAGAGGGAGGGAACATTTCCGTGCAACCACCAGCTAAGAGGTTGGGGGGGGGTGGCCCTCGGTGACCTGACCATGCTCTCCCACCCTAGCCACATACGGAAATAGCTGTGCATTGACCCACGAGCTGCCCAGGCCTGGAAAAATACTCCAGGATATTAAAAAAAAAAAAATCACATGTTTTCCCAAGCCTTTCAAAACTTGACTAGAGAACTGGCTGTCTAAAAAAAGAACAAATCACTGAGATCCTTCAAGCAGGCATTATCTGCACCACGAGTTCAAAGGAAAAGACCAAAATGTTGTTTGAGTCTCAGTTTCCTTTAGAAATTCTATCAGCCTGTCCCTTTATGAAGCAAGACAAGCTCCCTAACCCTTTAACAACAGTTTGTATCAGTAAGAGTTCAGCAATGGCCACAGATGACCACTGTCATCAGATGACGGCGACGGCTCTGAATGGATGGAACGGAAGGCTCCAGAGAACTCTGGCCAGGCTCCCTGGTTTTTATATCCATTCATCCCATCCCTACCTGATTCTGCCACCCTTTCCTGTTTTTCTGTTTTTGCAGGCAACAGAGCTGCATGGAAGGCTTGGGAGCAGAGAGTAACGAGACTGCATGGTGTTTGATAAGTCACTGAGAAGATGGCGATGATGGTGGTGAGGAGGAGGAGGAGGAGGGAGAGGAGGAGGGAGAGGAGGAGGGAGAGGAAGAGGAGGAGGAGGGAGAGGAGGAGGAGGAGGAGGAGGAGGAGGAGGAGGAGGAGGAGGAGGAGGCCGCCGCAACAATCCAGAGTGAGGAAGCTGAGTGAAGAGCTGTTTTAGATACTGCAGCCCGGAAGCAAGGGTAGACAGAAGAACCTCCCAAGGCTGGAGATGACCCATTTGGTAAAGTGCTTGTGGTGCAAGCATGAGGACATGAATATGACCCGAAAACACATGTGACAAGCTGGGCATGGCGGCACATGCTTGTAATCTGGGCACTGGGAAGGCAGAGAGAGGCCAACCCCTGCGGCTGCCTGCTGGTCTAATCAGGGAGCCTAGATCCCAAGAGAGGCCCTATCTCAAAATGTAAGGGGGACAGTGCCTGAGGAATGGCACCTAGGCTGATCTCTGGTCTCCACATGTATGTACCCATATAAGCACGTGTACGTTCATACATGTTGGCACATGCACACACAAAACCAAGGCAGACTCCTGCTTCTGCTCTGGTGGGCCATCTCTCAATTTCTCCTTCTGCGCATCTCCTCTTCATACTGAGGGTATTTTTCAGATTTGGGGAGGTCAGAACTCTGGGGTCTCATGCTTTCCTCCGAAGCCTGAAGGAACGGTCTATTCCTCCTGATGCTTCAGAGACGGCCAAGCTCCTCTAAATGGAGTTAGCATTCAAACCAAAGAGAGGGGCTGGCAAGATGCCTCAGTTGGTAAATTGCTTGTTGCACAAGCATGAGAACTCAAGTTCAAGCTCCAGCAACCACGAACAAAGCTGGAGACGGTGCACACTGCTGTAGTCCCAGGGCTGGGGAGGTATCCTGGGGTTCACTGGCTAGCTGGTCTAGTCAGTCAGTGAGCTCCAGGTTCAATAACCTATCTCAAAAAAAAAAAAAAAAAAAGTGGAGAGCTGACAGAGGAAGACACCTGATGTGGACTTCAGGCTTCCACTTTTGCACACACACACAGACACAAGGGCACACATACACCATAAACACACGGAAACACAAGCACACCATGGACACATGCACATACAGACACACACAGATACAAGGACACACATACACCATAAACACAGACACAGACACACACACACACACACACACACACACACACACACACACACACACACGCACGCACATAAACGTGTACATGCATAAACACAGAGACACAAACATGTGGTCAGATGAAGGGCTGTTTTGCTAGCAGCCAGTCAGGGTAGGGAGCCAACTTTCTTCTACAGAATTCTTCACAGGAACACTCTTTTTCTGTCCAGTTCTCCAGCCCTGGACAGACTAAAGCAGTTCTGGCCACGGGAATACGTGGCAGAGTTCTAGTGAGGAAGGCTGTGTCCCCCGCTTACTTTCTGCCTAAACTGTAAAAACTCTTACACAGAAGCAATAACACACGGACTTGGCCAGCACTCTGGTCCAACAGGGACAGCATCTGACTCACTGTGGCTTCTCTACATAGAAGTGTGAATGAGAGGAACTACCTGACCTTCGTAGCAAGAGGCTGAGCTTGTGTCTGGCTTATGAAGCCACCTCGGAGCCCACGGGGGCGGGGGGGGGCATGTGGTGGGGCTGTGTCAGGATGTGACACACCGTTTGCTAAGTGAGACACTTAGACAAGCTTGTGATAAGGACATCCTTGCTTGCCTTCAGCATTTGACCCCAAGGTTCCGGATAGACTCTATTGGTGTCAAAGCTTACACAGCAACCTAAAGCCACACCGAAGGAAAGAGGAGCGTTATGTATCAGTCTTCCACACGCCCTCTTCCCTAGTAACTCGTGTTCTGTGTGGCCTGTAACTTTTCCCTGTCCCTGCCCCGAGATCAAGTCAGGCTCCCCCTCAGGGTTTAAAGATGTTCTGTTACTGCCGTAGTGATAGCAGCAAGGAAGCCTTTACACCAGGCACCATTTCAAAACCTGTGCACACACGTCCCCTCACTGGTCCCCAAAACTGCCCCTTACAGCTCGGCCGCTGGAGATAAGGGAGTAGGAGAGCAGCTTGCCGCTCTAGTGAAAACGGCTGCCTCAGCATGGACAGCACGATTTCTGGCTGCTCTTCCCCGAGTCCTTGCCTCTTGTTAACATCATTTTCCAGAACATGACCCAACTTCCACCACCACCGCCACCGCCACCACAACTGCCACAACCACCACAACCGCCACCACCACCACCATCACAACCACAACCACCAGCAGAAGCAGCGTCACAAAGCTACAAGTCTCTCTTCACACACATATAGTGTTATCTGAGCATATACCCCTCCATATTGCCCTTCCCCCTTTTACCCTTTTGTTCCCCCAACGTCTTAGTTTTTCCTGTGGCTGTGATAAATACCCTGACAAAAACAATTTAAGGGAGAGTTTGTTCTGGTTCAGTCAACGGTACAGTCCATCAAGTCAGGAAGCCAGAGTCGTGGGACCCTGGTCACATGGCATCTACAATCAAGATATAAAATGGCTCCCTTGTTTGTTTGTTTATTTATTTTCATTATATACGGTCCAGGATCCCCCGATGAGGGACTATTCTTGCCCATAGTAAAGATGGGTCTCCCTACCTCAGTGTGACCAGATAATCCCCCACAACCATAGTCAGCCATAGATGGGATCTTCCGCCCCGCCCCAGGTGATTCTAGAGTGTCTGTCGAGTTGGAAACACTAACCATCAAGTCTATCTCCCCTTTTACATCATCAATACAAACGACTCTATGTACCTGTAAAATCTAGGCTCCACAAATGAGAGAAAATGTGATATTTGCCTTTCTGAATTTGATTTAATTTACTTGACACAATGGGGATCTCCAGTTGTATCCACTTTCCAGAAAATGATCTAAATTCCTTCTCTTTGGCTGAAAAAAAGATTTCCATTGTATACATAAACCTACTTTCTTATTCAGCCCTCTGATGCTGACATCTAGGCCGGTCCCATCACTCTGTGATGGTGATGGTGATGGTGATGGCAGGGTAGCCGGCGCAGATGTGCAAGGACCTCTGGGGTGTGCCGACTTGGGGTCTTTCGGGTGAATACTGAGAAGTGCTGTAGCTGGGCCACGCAGAAGCTGTGTTTCTAGCTCTTGTTTCTGTTTTCTCTATATTGATTTCCACAGTGGCGTGGCTAGTTCACATTCTCGCAATAGTCTGTCAGTGGACTCTTTTGTCCCCATTCTCATTGGTATGTTGCTTTTGGATTGTCATTCCGACTGCAGTGAGATGGAATCCTGGTGTAGTTTTTGTATGCATTTCTCTGAGGGTTAGTGGTGGTGAACATTCCAGTTTTGCACAGAACCTACACTTTCTCCTCAGCCCTGTGGTTGGTAGACCAGTTGGTTGGTTCAGACTTGTACTTGGCTCTTGATGGACAAGAAGAGTACAATTTGCCCACCACCTTCTCAAACTGTCCCAAGCACCCGAGGCCCATCATAGACCAGCACTATGTTGCTAACTTCAGGGGCCTGACAATTCCTGAAGCTCCACCCACACAAGTCTCTCTCTTGAGTTGTACAATGCCGTGCCTCTAAGACTGGGGTACTGAGGAGGGTGTGGGACCCGGTAGCACCTGTCATGACAACAGGCCTCTACGTAGAAAAGCAGCCCCACATGCCCTGTGGCTCTACTGTAATGTTCCTTCACAGTGACCCCTGGCTGACCCAAGACATCATCTCTTTTAAAAGGGATGCACAGTAGAGACAGCAGGGTAGGATAATATACCCAAGAACAGAGGGACAAGAAGACAGAGTGGGCAATGTCACCTGGAAGAACCCCAAGGGTTCTTCCCAAGGGGAGCTATGGGTACCAAACTCTAAAACGATAATGTGTTTCTGTGGCCCCACAACTCCTTGTGTTAGGAACAATGAGCTGCCCAAGAGGCCACGAGAGCTACAGAGACCAGTGATGACCAGACTGTTTGCTGTGGTGTGTGCTGAGTTTTCCCACATCCCTGGAGATGTTTATGAAGAGTTCTCATCCAGAGACGAATGAGGCATTGCTCTGATGAGTTGAAAGAGACAGGTCAGAACAGGGCGGTACTGGATGAATCTGAGCTTCAAAGAGATGAAACGACCTGCTGATACAGACACTGATGGCTGGCTGCTCACCCATCAAACACCCTCCTCTTCCCCCTGGTAACAGTATTCTCCGTATCTTTAGGGATGGCAATCTGCCCGGCTAAGACTCCCTGGCTTACAGTCAGGTGACCGTGGGACAGTGTACTGACCAAAGAATTTTGTGAAGAGCTTGGCTGACATGACACAGGGATCTCTTTTCTCCTCCCTTCTTCCTACTCAGCTCACTCAGAGAAAAGGCAGAGCCGCATTGTGCCCACAAGGATAAAAGCCGTTGCCAAGAACAGTACAGGAGGAAGATAACAGACTGGGTCACTGATGCACCACACGAGCCCGGACCACACGAGCCCGGGACAGGCTCTCTCCGTGTTTCTCACATATCACCACACAAGCCGGCTACAGGCTCTCTCCAAGTCTCTCATCATGTCAGAAAACTTACTTGCTTAGGCTAATTGCTATGTTTGGGATATGTCTGTCCTCTTCTGAGTTCATGTGCTGCAAGCTTGGCTCTTAGTGTGGCGATATGAGAGGTGGCGTGTCCTTTAAGAGGTAGGATCCAGTGGGAGGTCCTTAGGTCACTGGAGGAAATGCCCTCAGAGAGGACTGCTGGACCCAGTACCAGCTTTCCTGTCTGCCCTGCTTGGATGAGCAGCTGTGGAACCATTAGGAGGCAGACTCGCTCGGAATGGGTCTTAAGTTTATAACCTGGCCACTGGTTCCAAACTTGTTCTTTGCTTCTTGGTCTCCTGTGATATGTGCTGACTCCCGTATATTCCCACCACCACGCCTTTTCTGCCACAGTGGACTAGCATCCTCTGAAACTGAGTCAGAATAGTCTTCTCCCTTGAGATGTTGTATTGTAGTCACAGTTGTGCAAATGTGACTAACACGGGGGGGGGGCGCTAGGGAGAGGGCGCAGCAGGTGGGAGCACCTGTCGCTCTTGCAGAGGACCTGAGTTTGATTCCCAACACCCACAGGTAGCTCACAATCCATAACTGCAGCTCCTGGGGACCCAGTGTTGCCTTCTGACCTCCATAGGCACCAGACACGCACGTGGTGCACATACGTGCTTGCAGGCAAAACATTCACCCCCCCCCCACCTGTGAGATGTTCACAACATTCTATACAACCACAGAGAAGATCCTTTATGTTTCACAAGCAATGCCACAACTCCCGTTACTGCCTTGCTTTCCCCTTTCTTCCTTCAGGAACAGAAGCTAAACATTTCTGTCACTGTCAAAAGCAACCCTTGCTGACATAGATAAAAAGTATCCCCAAAACTCAGCATGGTTTGAAGGCCACATGGAGCCTCCCTGTGAAACACCCCTTGGCTGTTCCTCCTCATGCCAACCCCAGACGGCTTGCACAACCAGAGCAGATAAGTAACATCCCTGTCACATGGCCTCCAGCTCCACCCTCTCTTCATTCTCTCTCTAACTGCGTCCCCCAGCTGCTGTGCTCTGCTGCTTCTCACCCAAGGCTCCCAGGCAACGCTCTTGTTTTCATAGCAGGTGAGATGTCACTGCGGTGAAAGGCCTGGCCACACTGAGTTCTCTCTCTGGGTTTGTCCTCTCACTGACACACCCCATCTTAGTCTCAGAAATAACTATATTTAAATTAAATTAAAATTAAATTCATTAAAATTTTTAAATCAAAATCATTTAAATGTATACACAGTTATGGCTGTGTATGGGTTTGTGCATAAGAGTGCAATGCCTGCCCAGGCCTAAAGGGGACATCATATCCAAACCAGTGGAGCTGGATTTACAGGCGATTGTGACATGGGTGCTGGGAACCAAACCCTGGTCCTCTGCAAGAGGAGCACATACTGTTACCCTCTGAAACAATCCTAAGATTCCACAAATTATTTAAAGAGAACATCTGAGCATTTGCTCCGTGTCAGCCATGCTTCACACTCTTTACAGGCAGAAGTCTACGTCATGATTATTCCAGTTTCACAGATGAGTAAGTCGAGGCCCAGAGGCATTACATAACTCCCTGAGGCCACTTCGAGAGAAAGTAGCAAAGCTAAGAAAGGGCATTTACAAATTCGAACCTCAGGTTTGCAATGTGCCACTGCAATTGCCTATGGCTGCTGGGAGGCCAGGTGTGGATGGCATTTGGGGTTCAGGGCCTCCTAAGGTCTCTGTGGAGCCCTGCGGTAAGGAAGCAGGGGCTTTGACCTCACTAAGACCTCTGTTGACTCTTGCTCCCTAGGTTAGCTTGTATGCTATCCTAGGGGTTGAAATATCCCTACTAGGGATCACCCATAGGTGATCACCCCATAGGTGATCCCCAGTAGGCATCACCATTCCCTATTCAAGGGGTCCACACTGGTTGGCTTCAAATGTACATCTCTAGCCAAGACCATTCCAGCCTGGGACTTTACGCTTCCTCAGCAACTCTTTCTCTAAGTTTCTCTGAGATCTCACCTCCCATGTGTCTAAGACAGAAGACCTGCACAGCCCTCTCTGCCCGTCATCTGGCCGCTTTACTCACTGAGATTTCATTGGCTACTGGATTATGTCAAGCCTTCCTTAGGGCAAGAGTTTAGTCCCTGCTGTTTTCTTTGCCACCCAACACTCCTCTATGAGACTTCTCCACCTATTGCCAAAACCAGGCTCACCCTGGTGCTTTTACCAAAGACACCAACTGTATGTTTGATCATCAACTTGATACAACCTAGCACCAGCTGGTAAGAAGACCTCAGTGAGGCACTGTCTACATTAGGCTGGCCTGTGGGCATGTCTATGGGGTATTAATCAAATATAAGAAGATCCAGCCCACAGTAGGCATCACCATTCCCTATTCAAGGGGTCCTGAATGCTGTAAGGT
Source organism: Cricetulus griseus (assembly GCF_003668045.3). Taxonomy (NCBI): domain Eukaryota; kingdom Metazoa; phylum Chordata; class Mammalia; order Rodentia; family Cricetidae; genus Cricetulus; species Cricetulus griseus. The sequence continues at coordinate 226,045,146 of NC_048597.1, read as the reverse complement.
TGGAGAAACCAGGCTGAGCACAAGCAAGCAAGCATTTCTCTCTGTTTTTGACAGTGGGTGTGATGTGACTGGCTGTTAGAAGTTCCCACTTCCTGGACTTCTCTGTTAGGGACTGTCGCCTAGAACTGTGAAGTAAAGCAAACCCTTTCTCCTCTGAGTTGCTTTTTGTCAGGGCAAAGATGAAACTAGAACACTAGTCTGCTGCCTTCCTAAAACTGCACTCTGCAAGTAATGAATTAACCAACCCTTTAAAATTTATTTATAGCCTGGTGATGGTGGTGTACTCCTTTAATCCCAGCACTCAGGAGACAGAAGCAGGCAGACCTCTGTGAATTCAAGGCCAGCCTGGTCTACAGAGTGAGTTCTAGGTCAGCTGGGGCTACACAGAGAAAAACCCTCTCAAACAAACAGACAAAACAAACATACAAACAAAAATGATTACTGTTGCATGTGTGTGTGTGAGACAAGGCACATGCTTGCACCATGTGTGTGTGGAAGTCAGAGGACAACTTCAGGCAATCAGTTCTCTCCGTTTGCTGTGGGAGCTGGTGACCAGTCACAGGTTGTCAGGTTTGTGTGGCACTGCCTTGACCTGCTGTGCAATCTCCATGGCCTTTTGCTAATCTTTGGTACATTTGCTATCTTCTGCCCTCCCTGTGAGCTACCCTGAGCCTACGAGAGCAAAAACTCCATCCTGTGAGCGGTGTGTATTACTTGGCACACAGTAGATCCTTGGTAAATACTGCTTAATGACCAAATGGAATGTGAGTGAAGCCTGCAGCAGTGACATTTAATAGAACCAGCGTGAGTGAAAGCACTTGTGTGAGGTTCTGGGCGGGTGCGGAGCAGAGCAAACGGAGACAACAGCAGCAGCAGCAGCACTATTGCTATGATCACCATTAGGCTTTGCTACACGAAACTGCTCATAACTGAGCTTTGCTCACAGAACAGCTGTTTCCGATGGCCTAACTCAACATTACGATCACTGTTTAGACAGCCCATGAGGCTTGAAACCACACTGTCTGCTCTGTCAGAAAGTATCACTGCGGAGCAGTGGCTGAGGGCTCACACCTGATCCACGTGCACCAGGCAGAGAGATACCTGGGAATGGCCTGGGCTTTTTAAACCTCAAAGCCCACTCCCAGTAACACACCTCCTCCAACAAGGCCACACCCCCTAATCCTTTCCAAACAGTTCCACTAACTGGGGATCCAACATTGAAATTATATGAGCCTGGGCTGGAGAGATGGCTCAGAGGTTAAGAGCACCAACTGCTTTTCCAGAGGTCCTGAGTTCAATTCCCAGCAACCACATGGTGGCTCACAACCATCTGTTATGAGATCTGGTGCCCTCTTCTGGTGTGCAGATATACATGGAAGCAGAATGTTGTATACATAATAAATAAATAAATAAAGTCTTAAAAAAAAAGAAATATATGTGCCTATAGGGGGTATGTTCACTTAAGCTACCACAAAAAATATCAGTGTCTTCAAACCCTGGCATTCATTCTGGACGTAATGGGATATCCACCTAGACCCAGATGCCGAGAGATGGAAAAAATCTAAAAGTTATCACTCAATGTCTCAATAGATCGCTTGAGACTTTAATTTTTAGGGTACCAAACATGTACACAATACACACTTTAAAAAGTGTTTATGCATATGGATGTTTTGCTTACATGCCCAGCCATGTGTACTTAGGTGAAGAAGAGGGCCAGAAGAGAGCATTGGATCCCCTGAAACTGGAGTTGTAGTCTGCTGTGAGCCACCGTGTGGGCACTGGGAATGGAACCCAATTCCTCTGGAAGAACAGTCGGTGTTCTAACCTCTGAGCCATCGGACCTCAATTTCTCTTTTGAGAAAGAGAAGACATTGAGAATTACCAAGGTGCCTATCTAGGAGATCTTTAAAGTGTATTGCTTTCTGATGGGACTGCTCAGGTGCACCTGTGACATGCACAGTCTCCCGGACTCTATATGAGAGGGAGCTGGCAGGCTCCCCTACAATCTCACCCATCCTAACAACACAGACCAAAGTTACCTCACTGCACAAAGGAAGGGGTCAGAGCTGGCCATGGTGCAAGCTCTGGATGTAGAATCCACAATCACCTGACAGAACAGTCCAGACTTCAGGGGATGAGCTGGCTGGCAGAGCAAAGCGTTATCACAGAAGAAAATGTTTATCTGCCTCAGATGCAGCAACCATCCAACCACAGGACACCCACCACACAGGGAGGCCCTCGGAACCTTCAGGTGTTGCTCTAACTCTCAGCTGGCCCAGCGCTCCACCAAATGCACAGAAGAGAATGCTGTGTCCCAGGGAGGGTGGGGCTGGCCGCATCTGAGTGCCCTGCACTCCTGGGTACCAGAGAAGCAGCTGCATGTTAGGGTGTTCATCTCCCACCTTGCTGGAAGACACAGTCTCCCCTGCTCTGGAGAAAACCCAAGCTGGTTTTGAGGCTCTGGTCCTTGTAGCTCTTGTTTCATATCACAGGTTCCTTTCTGCATCTGGGCTCACCATGTCCTGTTGCCCCTTACTGCCCCCACCCTTCCCATGTGGCCTCCCCGGTTCTATAGCCTCCACACCCTCACTCTCTTGAACACCAGCTGTCTGCATCTCACTGAGAGGATGCAGCATGCCTCTCTCGTCTATTTCCACGCTCCTCTGACTGTGGATTCATATCAATTCCTTATCCCACAGTCCCTTGTTATGTGACAGCCCTCAGGCAACTGAGAACAAGTGTGTCTGGGTAACACTTTGTCTGTTTACAAAAGCAGATCCTCAGGAAGGATGAGCCACGGGGTTCCAGTGAGTCTGAGGACAGTTTCAGCAGTGTCTCTCTCTTACATCTCAGCATCTTGAATGAAAAAAAAATCAAGCCCAGCAAAGTTCCAAAGGACACATGGATTTGACCACCAACATTTTACTACAGTTGCTTTATCCTCATCCACACACACAGCCATTCCTCTACTGTTCATCAATCTAGTCTTTCTGACACATTTCAAAATAATTAGGTACTATTTTATTTTCCTTGAATAATTCAGCACACCCGATTAAATCAGCTACAGTTTAGTATTAACTTTTAAATTTTTGTGCCCAAAGTCTATGTGTGCATATGTGTGGTGCATGTACTTAAATGTCTGTGTGTGCCAATGCACATACATGTGGAAGCTGGAGCAAGAAAGACACTGGGTACCTGTCTCTATTGCCCTCTGTCTTACTGCACTGAGAAAGGGTCTCTCACTGACCTGGAATCTCGCCACTTTGGCTGCCCAGTGAGCACTCAGGATGGACCTATCGCTGTGTTACAGGCATTCATTCACACTTGTACACAGCTCTTTGACGTGGGTCCTAGGGATCTGAACTCGGGTTCTTATGTCTGCACAGTAAGCGCTCTGACCCACTACTGAATTCTCTGCACAGTCTCAAGCCCAAATCTTAAGTATACACTCAGGGAGTTTTGCCTGCTGTGTACAGTCGGTAGCTCTTACTCCTCTGTGGGGGATTGCTGTTTGGATCCCCACTCCTCATTGTTATATTTCTGATACTAGATCGATTTCCTGGATAGAACAACTAAGAACTCAGGACAAAACAAGCAAAAAAAAAAAAAAAAAAAACCCAAAACAAAACCAATATGCAATAACTTTACATTAACTCAAGACAAACTATGAGACAGAAAGTAAGTATATTCCGGAGGAGCTAACATCTAGGAGATGGGAAAGATGCAGATGTATTTTTCCGTCTTATATCTTTGAGCCTTGTGGAAGCTGCGGCCGGTGTAGTGCTAAAACACCATCAGGAGAGCACTTCCAGCACCCACAGTCACGGGAAGCTGCAGAGCCATCCAGACAGCATAGGGCCAGAAAAGACGAGAATTCAGCGTCAGAACCACCCACACCTCTGGCTGACCCCGAGTCACACCCGCATACAGCACACTCCAAACAAAATACCTGGGAAATGAGCCCAAGAGTTGAGGCTTGTGGTTTTAATTTAACCAAGTTAATCACTGGTACCTAGAACAACAAACAACCTCTCACTCCTCAATATAGCTCCCCGGAAGAAAAGCAGAGAACCCAGGCTCTTCACTACAGAATATATGACTGTATTCCATCCCCCCAAATAATGCAAAAACTATTTGGTGACAAAATAGGAAAATACAGCCTATTGAAATACAGATGTTCAATGACAGACCATCAAGAGAGACCTCAACATACCCCTTGTGTTACAATTAATGGGTGAGAGTCTAAAATAACTCCGATGGTTATGCTCAGTGACATAAAGGAAATGATAAGAGAGCTGAGATGTGTGGGAAAATTTCATACAGACATATATACTAAGTAAGTAAGAGCCCCAAGTGGAAATTCTAGACTTAAAATCTGTAATATATGGATAGGTGTGATGGTGTACACCTTTAATACTGGCTCAGGGGGAGGCAGAGGAGGGTTAATCTCTGTGACTTTGAGGCCTGCCAGAGATACATAGTGGTCTCAAAAAACCCAAACAAGAACAAAAACAACAACAAACCTATTACATGTGGAAAAAATTAAGTCATCGGGTAAGGGCAACACAATTCAGATCACAGGCAGGACCAGTGACTTTAAGACCAGTAGAAATGATCCCATCTGAAGAAGAGAAAGGAAAAAAAATGTTTTAAAGATGAAGAGTATAACAGACTTCAAAGAACCTAGAATCTTGAGGTCCAAGGGATTCAGAGTAGGATAAATACAAAGAAACCAGAGGAAAGAAAAGCTACAGAGATCTTGAAGGCAGCTAGAGGGAAACTACATATAACATAGACATAACAAGGGCGGTGGCAACTATGAAGATTTTTGTCACAAGCCAGGAAGGCTGGCAAATAGCATTGAATTCAGCATTTGTCATAGAACAAAAAAACCTTCAATTGAAATTCTATACCCAGTAAAAGTATCCTCAAGAATGAAGATAGGTAAATATGCATTACCTTTGTCAAAAATTTTACTTTTAATATTTTATGCCTTTGAGGCAAGGTCTCTCATAGCTCAGGCAGGCCTTGAACTCACTATGTGGCAGAGGCTGATCTTGAACTCCTGATCCTCCTTTATCTGTCTTCCAAGTGCTGAGATTATAGGCATGCACCACCATGCCCAGGGGTTGTGTCTTTTAGGTAACACTGTGTGTGTGCGTGCATGCGTGCGTGCGTGCGTGCGTGCGTGCGTGTGTGCATGTGTGTGTGTGTGTGTGTGTGTGTGTGTGTGTGTGAGAGAGAGAGAGAGAGAGAGAGAGAGAGAGAGAGAGAGAGAGAGAGAGAGCACTCTCCACATTACTGTTTTGAGCCAGAGTCTCTCACTAAACCTGGAGCTCACTAATTCAGCTAGGCTGGTTGGCTGGCACCTTCAGAAATCCCTGTCTCTGCCTCCCCAATGCTTGGATTACAGGTGCAGTAGCTTTTTGCTTGGGTGCTGGGGATACAAACTCAAGTCCAAAAGCTTATATGGCAAGCGTGTTACAGAGTGAGTCATCTCCTACCCCAGTAGGTTTTGACTTTATACCAAACAGTGGCTAGCCATGTGGTACTCTGCATATCAATTCATGCAAACTTCAAAATACATGTTTTAAAATTAACTAAAATCTATGGGGAAAAATCAACATAACAATCTACCTTTACTTTTCCTTTAATATTGAAGAGTGGGCAAGAAGTTACTTGGCTGTGATCTGGCCATCATTCCTATTCTGCTAGGCTCTCCCGGCCTCTTCTCCCACTTTCCCCACAGTCACTCGGAGAAAATGAAGGTGCTATTGTCATTCCTCTCAACATTATCAGGGCTTAGAGAAAGAATGCAGAACTGGCCATTAGACAGACTCACCTGCTAAGAGTTCAGAAGGAAGGGTAGGGTGGGTGAGTGACTAGGCTTGAAGACAGAAAACAGGTAGGGCTACCCTGGAGGGTTACACTCAGGTTGGAGAACTAACTTGAAGGCTCGAGATGGAGTCAATATTTGTGGTAGAAACCTCAGCTTGAATCAGTATATCTGTTGGTTCAGGAATGAGATGTCCTCGGCCAGGGATCAGGAAGGGAGACCTCTGCACACCTGCTCTGATCTTCCTGTGTTCTCTTAATTCTTTACAAGAGCAGCTGCTGGGTGCTAACTTTTCTGCAAAGAAGGATGTTGGAACAACCTGTTGTCAACACAAAGATTCCCCTCATACCGTCCTGGCCTCCGTAAGTCTACAGGCAGACTGTTTTCTAAACTGCTAACATCCTGAGCAGACTGCCAAACTCCGTTATGAACGAGCCCCTGACATCTAAACAACAGCTGTGTTCTGTCCCGAGAAAGGGCGGCCTCACCCAGTGACTCTCCAAAGGTCAACTGTGTCCTGCAGCAGCAAGTCCGCTCCACGGCTGGTGGCACATGCCGCCGACACAACAGAACAGACTGTCCCCCAACTCCCTTTCCTCCCCCCCCCCCGCCCCCGCTGCTCTTCACTGGCCTTAGATGTTGGGCTCGCCCTGCACAGGAAGCAGAGTCCTTTTGCTTCATCCTGCAGGGCTGCCCAGTGCTGCTCTTGTTCCCATACAGGCTCTTTTTCATTGACGATGTCTGGGAGCTACCACTGAGGATGGTTCGATAGCAAAGGATCAGGGAACAAAGTTAAACTACGCCTTGTGAGGGAGCACACTTACATCCGTCCAGGGTTGTTGATGCTGCCCCTTCCACTTGCAAAGGACAGCTCTTACATACAACCATACAGGCCAGGAAACCGCAGCTGATCAATTTAAATGAGCTGCTAGTGGTTACCCTTTGACACCACAAGAAGGACTCAAGTTTAAGGGTCTCTGAATTCTGGGTACCTTAGAGTAGAGGTGCTGGGATGGTTCAGTCAGTAAAGACAGGAGGACCTGAGTTTGATCCCCAGAACCCAGTGGAAAAGCCAGCGTGGTGGCCAGTATCTGTCACTCCCAGGACTACACAGATGGAGAAAGGGAGACCGCCAGAGCTGGCTGGCTAGCCACTCTCCCTACCTCAGGGAAGCCAAAGGGAAACCATGTCTCAACACTCAAGGTTGACTTCTGGCTCCCACGATTTTCCTGCCTCAGCCTCCCACATGCTGGAACCATAGGCATGCATCGCCATGCCTGGCTAGGCATTATTTCTGTATTAAATGGGTAAGATGTTTCTAAAAGTCTCTTACTACCTAAAAGCCACAAAGAAGGATCTTCTTTCTGAAAGAAAATACTTCCATAACACATTAAATGATTAATTAAAGGTGCAAGAGGTCTCCCCCAGCAGGAGTTCAATACAAGAGTTTTTGATGTAAATTGTCACTCTGAGCATGGACAGGAGGACAGTCTGAGCTTTAAGACAGATGCCTTGACAAACAGCTGTGTCCTAGCTTTCACCCGGGCTGCTGCTCCACACATCTGTGTGGAGGAGTGCAAAGGCCCTTTCTTCGCAACCGTTTCTTTCAGACAGTGGACAGAGGCAAATGACCAACTTCTCCTATGGTCAACAGGAACCGGCCTCAGTGAGCCCAGGCATGGATTAGTCTTGTCTGGGTTATGAAAAGGCACTGCATGCCAGCAACAGTGATGGATGGACAGAAAGCCACCTCTGGGTGACAGGCAAGTAGAAAAGGCAACCTGGCCCATTCTGTCCAGGCTAAACCCTGGATTGGGGCAGCATGGAGCTCTCAGCAACACGTCCAGCCCCGCATGCAGCAGGGACGGGAACTAAGAGTGCCCTGTCCGTTTGGTTAGTTCTGTGTCTGCGCCTGGCCTTGGGGACATACTGTTGGGTCAGACCAGGCAAGCCTCAGAAGGTGAAAGTGTGGAATGGCCATCAATGCACAGTCACAGGCTGGGTTTCAGCTAGGATTTCCCTGGAGCAGCCTCAAGCGCAAAGTGGCAAATCCTTTTCTAAATCCATCTATGAAGGGGACTGTCTCCTTCCTTCCTGCTTCCTCTCCTCTTGCTTCCTGTTATGAAGAATGCAACCCCGCTCAGCCTTATAACCTCGTGTGAAACTTGGTATGACTCTGGCAGGTGACAGCCTGGTCACCTGCCAAAGGACATCCTGTGACAGACAGAAAGCCTAGACCTGCGGAAGATTCTGGCGGAGCGCTGCAGACGCCTGTAGTGGCAAATGTCGTTGGATGGTACAGGCTTCAGTTGAGTCTCCTAGAAACCTAGCCTTAACCTTTTATAATTTTTCTTCATTTAAAAAATTTTTATTTTTATGTGCACTGGTGTTTTGTCTGCATGTGTGTCTGTGTGAGGGTGCTGAGTTCCCCTGGAACTAGAGTTGCAGACAGTTTGTGCTGGGGATTGAACCTGGGTCCTCTGAAAGAACAGCCAGTGCTCTTAACCACTGAGCCATCTCTTCAGGCCCTTTCTTCATTTTTTTTTTTAATAAAAGCAAACCATGTTTTATATTAAACTATTCAAAAATAAAAGTGCCTATCCCCTGTGAGCATCCTTTTGGTTTTATTTAAAACAAAACAATACACTGATATTGTTATTTCTTTTTCTGCCTGTTTAGTTTGTGTGTGCGGGTGTGTGTGTGCACATATGTGTTTATGTATGTGTGAGAGTGCATGTATGTCACAATGGGTGAGGAGTTCAGAGAACAACTTGTGGAGTCCATTCTTTCCTCCCGCCATGTGGGTCCCAGGAATCAAACTCAGGTCATCATGTTTGGCAGCAACACTTCTACCCACCCAGCCTTCTTGCCAGCCCCCCATCCATTCATCTCTTTCTTTTAAAATATTTTATTAAAAAATGTTTTTCATATATTTTGATCATGTCCCCCAACTCCATGACTTTTCTCTCTCTCTCCTCTCTCTCAAAACCAAACCAAGCCAAAACATGAACATCTATACAAAATAAAAACTCACAAAAAGCCTGTGAGTCCATTTTGTGTTGACCAACCACACTCTGGCATGAAGCCTGCCCTGGGGTGTAGCAGCTGACAGGCTCAGTGGCACTCCATTGGAGGAAACTGCTCTCCCCTGTCCCAGCAGGGACCAGTTACAAAGGGCCTCTTGGTTAGGGTGGAGCTTTGTGTCCATTCTCCCTCCCACGTGTTGGGGTTTGTCTGGTGTGATCTGTGCGGGTCTGATCATGTGCCAATCTCTGTGAGTTCACAAAACCAGCTGTGTGTGTCTGGAACATTTCCTGGGAGTCATGGGCTCTTAGAATCTTCCCGCCGCCTTTTCTGCACAGCTCCCCAAGCCTTGAGGGGAGGAGTCTGACGCAGACATCCTGTTGAGGTCTCTCACTCTCTGCATACTGTCCAGTTGTGGCCTCTCTGTTAGTTCCCATCTCCTGCAAGAAGCACCCTTTGAGGGTTGAGCGAGGCGCTGATGTGACCTCCAGCTTGGTGTCTCTCATCCACTGCTTAATTCATTTACTTTATCCATTCTCTATTGAAGTCTTATCATAGTCATTTACATTTCATCTCCCTGACCCTTACATTATAATTAACAATTATTCACTAAGAACCGAGGGACTTTTACTTTTCCTTACTTAATCTTTCCTCTTTTTATTTTACTTGCTTACTTTTCCATGCACCTACACTGATATTTTCCGAATACTCTGATATTTTTATTATTTCCCAAATGCCAAGCAGGGTGGATGGGATACCTCTGCATTTCATGGTCCAGCCTATTTTACAAACACTGGGCATCTCCTGCCGGCTCTTCTATGATGGATTGTTCTATGCTCCTGGGTTTTCTGTTTCTGGTTTCTTTTCCGGTTTTCTTTTTTCTCCTGAAGTTCTTGTTCTGTTTGCTTCCCAGAGAAGGATTTAAGAACATCTTTTTTTCAATCTTCACACTTGACTGAAGTTTCAGTGGAGTGTAGAATTTTAGATGGGAAATAATTCTGCCCTAGAACTCTGCTGAGCTTGTACCCTCGCTTCTGGCACTCATGTTTACGAATCTGACGGCAGCCTGGTTTTCATTTATTTTTGCTTGTGACATGTTTCCCCTGTTTCTGAAGTGCTGTGGTTTGACTCTAATGTGTCAGAGGCTCACGCTTGGAACACCCAGCTTCCACTAGTGGTGCTCGTTCAGAAGGTTACAGAACTTTTAGGGAGTAGAGGCAGGCTGGCAGAGGGGACCTTTGAAGGGTCTGGTGGCCCCACTCTGGCTCCAGCCTCTTTCCTGCTTCTGCTCTGCCCAGGGGTGAGCAGACTCTGCCTTCCATTGGCCTTTCCCTCCACGATGGACTGAAACCCTGGAACCCATTAGCCAAAACAAAACCTTCCTTTTTGTTGTTGTTGTTATTTCCGAGACAGGGTTTCCCTGTGTAGCTCTGAAGCCTGTCCTGGAACTAGCTCTTGTAGACCAGGCTGGTCTCGAACTCACAGAGATCCACTTGCTTCTGCCTCCCAAGTGGTGGGATTAAAGGCTGCACCATCGCCCAGCAATCTTCCTCTTTTTAAGTTGCTCTGTAAGGACTTCTGTCACAGTGACACAAAGTAATTACTGACAAAAGCTTTTATAACTCATTTCTGGTTTGGGTTTTTTTTTTTGAGATTTTATTTATTTTTATTTTATGTGTATGTTTACTTGGCATGCATGTATATCTGCGCAACACATGTGTGTATAGTGCCCACCGAGGCCAGAAGAGGGCATCAGGTACCCTGGATGTGGAGTTATAGGTGGTTGTGAGCCATCGTATGGGTGTTAGAAACCAAACCTGGGCAAGAACAGCAAGTGCTCTAACCACTGAGCGATCTCTCCAGCCCCTTTTCTTATTTTCAATGTTCTTCTGCCTTAGAACTCTTGCTAGTCAGATGCTAAACCTGCACATGCTGTTTAAATTTACTTATGTAATAACATTCTAATTTTCTACCCCCCTCTCTTTGCGTGCGTGCGTGTAGGCCTGTGGAGGCCAGATGTCAACATCAAGTGTCTTTTATTGCTCTCCACCTCATGGTTTTTTTGTTTTTTTTTTTTTCTTTTTGGTTTTTCAAGACAGGGTTTCTCTCTGGCTTTGGAGGCTGTCCTGGAACTAGCTCTTGTAGACCAGGCTGGTCTCGAACACACAGAGATCCGCCCGCCTCTGCCGCCTGAGTGCTGGGACTAACGGCGTGTGCCACCACCGCCCGGCCTCCACCTCATGCTTTGAGGCAGGGTCTCTCACTGAGCCCTGTGCTCACCAACCGGCTAGAATGGCTGGCCAGTGGCACTCTGCCCCGCCCCCTCTCCCCGCCAGCACGGAGGGTTAGAGGTTTGTGCGTCTGTGCCTGGCTGTTCCCTTGTCCTTTGGTTTCATATCCAGCCTTAGCATTACATTCCTAAAGCGGTTAGTTATATTTTTATCTTCCGAAATGTTCTTCTTGTCCTCAAATACGCCGTCACTTCTTAAAACTTCATCAAGAAAACTTTCAAAGAGTGGGGCTGTTTCAGCCACTGTCCAATATAGCAGTGGGACCCGTTCCCTGCACTATAACTAAATAAAGACTGGTGCTAGCTAAGACTCCAGGCTTGAGGCCTACTCCTGGTCTGCAAGCCAGCCTTCCCATCTCCCACACACAGGTGGCAGTGAGAAAGAAAAGACATTCCAAATTCCTGCTCTCGCTTACAAATATTGTTTATTTAGGGCTGGTGAGATGGCTCAGCAGGTTAAAGTGCTTGCACTGCCTCACAAACTGAATTCGGTCCCTAGAGACTATGGGCGCAAGGATCAGGCTCCCTAGTGTTGTCCAGTCACCCTTACCCAGTTCATCACACACACATGAACACACAACAAACAAAGGTGTAAAAATATTTACAAAGTGGCAGAGGACTATTAGGGATCTCCCCCCCCCCACATCCACCTTTTGAGATTGGAAATTGCTCTATAGTGCAGGCTACCATGTAACGCATGGTCCTCCTGTTTTAGCCTCAAGTGCTGGGATTCTCAGGCATGCACCACCACACACAATTTAAAATGATGGATTCAACCAGCAAAGCTCTTTTGGGCCTTCCCACTCCCAGGGACTAATGAATTCTTCAGCACTTTTTGCTAAGAGAGATGGCAGCTTATGGCATGCTGGAGCAGAGCTGGGCTTCCAGCATGGCCTGGGGGGCTGGAGCCCCCTCACTCACTCTACCCCCAAGTCCAGAAACCTCCCTGCCTGGGTATCACTTTCAAAAGCCTGGCAATAGCAGAGCTGCTCTGGCAACTCCTTGGATCCGAGCTTGATGCTTACCCTACAGATGGTTCTAGAAATAAACTGACTCTCTGGTTTCTGAAATTTTGGGCTTCATGGTATGACTAACTGCAAACAGTTATCTGAACCAGTCAGTTCCCCTCACAAAAGGTACCTGATGACTCACACAGGGAGGCCTAAGCATTTTGTGATTAACACATGGGACCACTTGGTAAGTGCTCATGGGCTCACATCTTCTGGCCCCCAAATGGAAATTAGCCACCACTAGAGTCTGCTTCCCAACACCTTGGACTCTGCTTGGAGTCAGGAGGCTAGCATCACTGTGTCTGAGGTGTCAAAGGAGGCCAGGTGACACAGGAAGTCCATGCTTTGACATCAATCCAAGTGTGGCTTTACAGGAGCTGTGTGTGTGTGTGTGTGTGTGTGTGTGTGTGTGTGTGTGTGTGTGTGTGTGTGTGTGTGTTCCCACACATGTGCCATAGTGTGTGGAGGTCAGAGGGCAACCTTTAGATGTCCATCCTCCCTTTTCATCTTGTTTGGGACCAGGTTTCATTATTGCTATGTGCACCAGGCTAGCTGTCCTGTGACCTTCCAGGGACCCACCTATCTTTTACCTCTCCACAGGAGTGCTGGGATTACATGGATTCTGGGGAATCCAAACTCATTCTTCAGGCTTTCGCAGGCCTTATACTCACTGAGCTGTCTCCTCCACCCCTAATGTTTTTAAGATTCAATTCTGTGCCTGTCCTAGTTGGGTTTCTGTTGCTGTGATAAACACCATCACCAAAAGCAACTTGGGGAGAAAAGGGTTCATTTCACCTTACACCTTATAGCTGATCACGAAGGGAAGTCAGGGCAGGAACTTAAGGCAGGAACCCAGAGGCAGGAACTGAAGCAGAGGTGTTTGGCTTGCTCCTCATGGCTTACTCAGTTTGCTTTCATGTGTACCCCAAGACCATCTGCCCAGGGGTGGCATTGTCCAGTGTGAGCTGAGCCTTCCTCTATCAATAATTAATCAAGAAAACACCCCAAAGACCTGCCTACAGGTCAATGTGCTGGGAGCAATTCCCCAGCTGAGATTGTTTCCAGAGATGTCTAGGTGACCTAATCCAATTGCATAATGTCACCCCAACACATGGATGCCATCTGACTTTAGCTTACAAACACGAACAAAGAGGAAGAAAGCAATGATGACCTATCACACATAAGGCCAACTTTCAATCCCCCTGTTGTATTAGCCTGCTAAGGATCATCAGGCTGTTTGTCCTGCTGCCACGGGAACACTTTCAACAGCACGGCAGCACACAAATCTCCTTAGACCCACACCGGATGAAACCTAGTGCAGCCTGTCCTTCGTCCATCACAGCCTCTGCCCTGGCACTCAGAGCTCCCAGACCCCATGTCTGTCTCTGCTCATCCACACGGTTGCAGGCCTGTTACGTAACTACCACCTTATCAAGGCCCCGGAGTACAGAACGGCTGTGTATTTCTTAAATTATGCACAGCTTGACCTTCTCCTTGGCAAATACCTAGCATGTTTGCCTTCAGCGGTCGGTCCACAGTGCTGTGAAGAGCTGTTAGCACATCTCTAGTCATTCCTCGGGCGTGTGCTCATGAGATGAGGCAGGGACTGATAACTTCCCAACAGGTACCCGTGCAGCACAGTGCTCTCTGGAGCTTCCTCATTCCTCACAGTTTTCGTGAAGTAATCATAGCAGCAAACCCTCATGGATCAATTGCTACGTACCTAATATCACTTCAAGTACCTAACCTGTGTGGCTGTGATAGTCCATCCTGGGCAGGAAGGGACTTTCTTTATTTTTATAATATAATTGTGATGATTTTTAATGAGTTTTATTTTTGTTTTATATATGAGGAAAAAGAGGCAGAGGGAGGTTAAATGGAGGCTTTGGGATATAAATTCACAGTCCACCAGTGCCTCAGCCCAATCATAGCTCAGATTTATCTCCTTTGAGTGACCAAGACTGCCTAGGCCAGGTCTGGTTGACTTTGGTGTCTTTGACTATAGCCCATTGGCAAACACACACACACACACACACACACACACACACACACACACACACACACACCCTGGACAAATGGAACCAACAAGAGCTCTACTCAGTATTTGCTAGATCATGCCTGAAAGCACTCTGAAAGACAATGATGAGGATCTAGCCAAGGGGACAAAACCCAAGGTAATGGTTGGCTCTATCAGGATCACCTAGGGGAATCAAGAATGATGGGGGCTAAGATGTCAGCTCAGTGGGTTAAACACTGCCATACAAGCTCGAAGACATGAGTTAGTTCGGATCCCCAGAGCTCATGGAGAAGCCTGATGGGGCACTGCAAACACCTGCAATCCCCATGCTCCTGCAGACAGACAAGAGGCAAAGGCAGAAGCTCTGGATAGCCACAGACCAGCTATCCCCCTCTAGGTAGAGACATATACCTAGAGGCCTTAAGTCTAGGTTGGTAGAAATCATTCCTAGTGCATGTCAGAGGGTGACAGCCATTGCTTTGGGCCTCTAGGACTTCCTGGTTAGGCATCGATGATTAAAAAACGTATTACAAAGATAACTTCTGATGCAGCAAGTAGCATTCTGGTATGAAGAGGAGACTTGGGGTCAGCACTCAAGTCTGAAACGGGACTTAAGCTTTAGCTTACTGGTTGACTTTGGGGACATTCCTTGACCTCCCAGACTCCTTAGCAGTAGGAGCAGGGGACTGGGTTCCTCTCTGCTCTGGAGTCCTGTGCTTCCTCATAACCAAGTGGCTAAAGGATGTTAGTCCCCAGAAGGAGAGATGGGAAAAGGTCAGAATAGGCTGGAGGAAGGTGAAGGGTTTTATTACAGGAAGACTCTGGATAGGGGTGGTTACCCTGTTAAGTCAGACATCATTGCTAAGGGCACAGAGAGCCTAGCATGAGGCTGTGAGGCAGTGAGAGGAAGGAGAGGAGGAGGCACCTCCCCGGAAATGGACAGTAGGGAAGGCAAGGGGGCTCCCTACAAGATGACACTGGGAGTCAGGGAAGGACCCATCGTGACAGAACCTAGGCAGAGAAGTGACCAGGAAAGCGGGGCCTTGGGAAGAAGACTGTGGCCGTCCACACAGGGCAGAGAGGCTGGGGGCTTGCTTGTGGCAGGCACCCAGGCTCAGCTGGTGGAGAGACACTGAGCTGGCTGGACAGAGGTCAAGCTGATTCTGAGACCCACAGCTGTGGCAGTGGGAACTGCGGTGGAGGAACTTATCAATGGGAAATGCCCCCACACTCTGGGAATCATGGGTAGTTCTTTTGGCTCTCCGGTTTACTTCTTCCTGCTTTGGCTAGTTCTGTAGTTTCTCCTGAAGTGAGCAGACAGAGCTTTGTGACAACAAACAGAAAACACCCAGGTCAGCATTTCCTGTGGAAAACCCGAGTGCAAATCGCCCTCTACCAGTCAACCCTGTTCCCCACTCTGTGTCTGCCCATCCCCTTTCTCACTGTGGAGTATGCTCGCCCATCTCACCCAGCCTCCCTGTCTTCTGTAAGAGGCTTCAGTAGAGCACAACCATTCTCTCCCCTTCCTCGCCTGTAAACCTGCCCTTCAAAGAAAGGAGGGCAAGGAGACACCAGAG
Organism: Cricetulus griseus; assembly: GCF_003668045.3. Taxonomy (NCBI): domain Eukaryota; kingdom Metazoa; phylum Chordata; class Mammalia; order Rodentia; family Cricetidae; genus Cricetulus; species Cricetulus griseus. The sequence continues at coordinate 226,029,392 of NC_048597.1, read as the reverse complement.
CCCCCACCCCCATGAGTGAAGGGGTCAGTGGACTTTCTCCAAGGAGTCGTCCTTTTCATCCTCAGAGTTAATATCTTAGCTCCCGATTTGCAGCTTTCCTCTCCAAAAGGCCAGAAGCACATCTGGAAATGGCCCCATCCTTGACAAAGACCACTGAGCCTCCCAGAACCATGACAGTGACCTTCAACTCCTCGACAGCCCTACACTCTTCGCCTTTGTGTCCTCAGGGACTCCTGTCAGATGTCAGATCCTAAAGCCCCTCTTGCACCTTTGGCTTCCTGGGGACTCCAAATTCCCAGTGAGTGTTACTCAAATCTACTTTTTCCTAGCGTCCAGGCATTTCAATTTCTCTCTTGAGTGTTCTGAATTCTCTCCTTGGAGGTTCTGCTAAGCCTGTCTCTACCCTGAAGACAGATCCGAGCACTGAGGTCCTCTAGAGAAAGCCTGCCCAGCCACACTGTTTGGCTTCCTGTACAATGCAGTGTTTACAGCTCCATGCAGAACACCCACAGTCCAGCTGGCCACACCCATTAGTTGGCTCCCCCACCATCCATCAGATCTGCTGGAGACCGGACCACGTCCCTATTGCTGATCTTACTATTCCCATTCTCCCATCTCATCAAGAAACCGGAAGCTGTGGATTCTAAACACTCTGGTTCCTCCCTCCCTGCAGCTCTGGAGTTGCCCAGCACCCTCATCTCTGTGTCCCTCATGAAGAGGGTGTCCTGTCCCTTTAAGGCTGACTTCTCTGCTGGAGTCCAGGCCCTAAGTCTTCTTCACTTGGTTGACTGCCACACTTCTCCAAGCTTCAGAGTCTCCTTCCCTGGCTGTTCCCTAAGACACAACAAAAATGCACGCACTCACTCCTTGCCCGCCACCCTCTCATCTTGTTCCTGCCAAGCTCCTTAGAAAGTTTTGCTATTTTTGTAGGAATGATGCGTGCTCATGCAAAACATTTTAAATAATACCGACGATTGGGAAGAAAAATCACCATCTTCTAGCATCTCAGCTCCCAGAGATAATGTGTCTCAAACTATTCTCTGTGCAGACCATGCTGTTCCTTGTTAACATGACACAAGCCAGAGTCATCTGGGAAGAAGAAACCTCAGCAGAGATGATGCCCCCATTGGATCAGCTGGTAGACAAGTCTGTGCAGGCATTTCCTTGATTAATGATTGAGGTGGACCAGGTGGTGGAGGTGGTGCATGCCTTTAGTCCCAGCACTCGGGAGGCAGACACAGGAGGAGCTCTGAGTTCCAGGCCAACCTGGTCTACAGATCAAGTTCCAGAACAGCCAAGGCTACATAAGGAAACCCTGTGTTGAAAAACCAACCAACCACACAAACAAACAAGCAATCAAGCAAACAATAATGATTGATGTGGGAAGGAACAGGGAAGGTGGTTCTGGGTGTATAAGAAAGGGGGCTGAATGAGCCATGGGGAGCAAGCCAGGAAGCAGCACTCCTCCATGGCCTCCGCTTCAACTCCTGCCTTGGTTTCCCTTACTGATGGGAGGTGACCAGGACACCAAAGTTGAATAATCCTTTCTTCCCCATGTTGCTTTTGGTCATGTGTTTATATCCCAGCAGAAGCTAATACAGACACAGTCACATGCAGAGGGACACAGAAGGTTTAGCTCAGCACAGACTTCAGGGTACCTGATTGTATATGACTGGCTTTTTGTTGATCCAGTGCCTCCTTAGCCCTCTTCCAAGTCAATGCCTTACATTTTGCAACTGTGTGGAATTCTGGGGAGTATTTAACATAATTGCTTCCCTGTCCCTACTGATAAACTTATCACCATGTGCCCATTATTTGTGCATCGAGGAGATTATTTCTGGCTGATTTTTTAAATTATTTTAGGGCATCTTTATTGTGTGTGGGAGGAGGAAGGGAGAGAGGGGAAGAGAGAGGGAGAAAAAGAGAGAGAGAAAGAGAGAGAGAGAGAGAGAGAGAGGGAGGGAGAGAGAGAGAAGGAGGGAGGGAGAAAGAGAGAGAGAGAGCGAGCGAGCATGTGTGTGTTTGAGTGTCACAGTGTAAGTGTGGAGGTCAGAAGACAGCTTGTGGGAGTTGGTTCTCTCCTCCCACATGTGAGCCCAGGGTTGGTGACACATGCCTTTACCTGCTGAGCCACCCCACTGACTCCTCTGGCAGATTTCGGAAAAGAAGTTGATAGATTAAGTCTGCTCTTGGCTCCTGCTTCTATGCACTGCGAATGGGTCCTGGGTAAGCTGCTCTTACACCTCCCACCAGTGCAGATCCTGACATCCATTGTTTCATTTTTAATTTCTATGTCAAGAATGAAAAATAATTCTGTAGGCATTAAGGAAATACGAATAACTCATGCTCCCAATTTTTTCATTTTAATTAATGAATTAAGTTTGGTTTCTCTGTGTAGCCTTAGCTGTTCTAGAACTTGCTCTGAAAACCAGGTTAGTCTCGAACTCACAGAGATCCATCTGCACTCCTCACTTAAAAAAATAAATAAAAATTTGATGTGTCTAAGTGTTTTGCCTACATGTTTTATATTTGCCTGCATGCGTGCCTGAAGAGGCCAGGAAAGGGTGTCAGATACCTGAAGTTACAATTGTGGGCAGTCATTGTGGGAGCTGGGATCAAAGCACAGGGCTTCTGCAAAAGCAGCCAGTGCTCTTAACCCCTGAACCATCCCTCCAGCCCCAAATGATTGTGTAGATGACTGGCTAAATGGTCTGTTTACTTCTTCATTTTCAGATTAGTCTGGGATGGAACTCGGGAGATCCTCCTGCCTCTGCTTCTGGAGTGCTGAGATTAAAGGTGTGAGCCACCATGCCCAGCTCCACACCTATCATTTCTGAAACAGTCCAAATGGACAAATTCCTAGGAAGAAGAAACTTGCTAAAACTGATACAAGAAGAAACAGACTACTTGGCTAGTCTTGTATCCATCAATTAAATTAAATCTGTTCTGAAAACCTTGCTTACAAAGAAACTCCAGGACCCAAGGGCTTTACAAATGCATTCTACTATTTATATAATAAACAGTCCAGGGATGTGGCTCAGTGAGAGAACCTGAGTTTGGTACTCCAGAAACCACACTAAAATGCCAGGTGTGGTGGCAGGCGCCTGTTATCCCAGCACTGGGGAAGCAGAGACAGGAGGGTCCCTAGGGCTTGCTGGCTGGGTATTTCAGCCCAACCTGCCAGTTCCAGCTTCAGTGGGAGCCTGCCTCAAAAAATAAGGAAAGGAGCACCCAAGGGAGACATCTGGCTTCCACATGACACGCCTAACACGCGTGTACACCTGGACACACATGCACATATACACTCGGACATGTGCACATAGATTTGCACAAAAACACAGTTTAAAAACACATGGAAATAGCACCGGCTTCACACAGAGTCTGCCAAAGAATAAGATTCCCAAACATGTTTTCTGAGGCCCAGCATCACCTTGGCACCAGAACCCCCAAAAGACTTAGAACAGGAGGAAAAACCTCTTCTGAACATGGAAGACCATGGGCGTGGTTAAACACTACACTGGGCTGTTGCCCACCTTGCACTCAAGTTCATGGACTCCCTGAATTTTTGGTTCCTGGACCACTTGGGGAATCTGTGGACTCTGGCTTGAAAATTCGTGCCCTAAAGAAACAGGGCTAGAGGTAACCTAGACCCCTGGGAAACCAGAGCCCAAGTCCAAACAGACCCTATCCGGTGAGTCATAACGGGTATCCATGCTATGGATACTAAGGGTCTCCAAACAGGCTTTTTTTGGAGGGCAGAGGTTGCTCTAAAGACAGAAGTTCTCAACTTATGCCTCACAACCCCCTTAGGGGTCGTATGTCACACATCACGCATTTACATCATGATTCATAAGGTAGCAAAACAACAGTAATGAAGTAGCAATGAAATGATTTTATGGCTGGGGGGTCACCACCACCTGAGGAACTGTATTAAAGGGTGGCAGCATTAGGAAGGGTGAGAACCTCTGTTTTAAGAGGACTCATCCTGACTTTTTATTTCATACGTGTCTTTGTTCTTGCTCTAAAATGATGTTTGCTTTCCTTAACATGAAGAACTTGACTGAACATTCCAAGTCCTTTATTCCTCAAATACACCCCTGGGGTAGCAGAGTAGACCCAGCATGTTAGGCAATCCACCCTTTGATGACACGCTCAGGCCACTGGAATGTGTATCTATAAACAGGACATTCAAGGCATTTTTGTAGCTGGTGCTTGACACAAAGTTGAACTACAGACCAAGCTCTGACAACACCCTTTGGAGGTCACCTGAAAAAAGACAAAACTGAAGGCTGATGTGGTCCGGTGTCTAGCCTGGGACAGCTGAGTTAGCACCAAGCTTAACTCCCCATTGGAAAGATCATCCTAATTTCCAACCACCTTCTTGGAACACTCTGCTCTTGAGAAAAAGAACCAACTAAATGCAGTGACTGCATCTTCCCCACTTTTTGGAATTCACTTCCTTGTACAGAGGTAATAACTTTAAAAATTGATGCTAAACTTCAACTAGAGTCCAGGATTAATCTTTTCTCTTTATGAAAAATTTAAACCTATGAGGAATACAGGGAATAAATTTAGCAAATACATATTGGAACTATGTACCCAACTACCCATCTCTAGAGAATTTTAATGTCTTGTCCTATATGCCTTTAAAAATTTTTATAAAGCCCTTGTTAAGAAAACATTACAGAGGGCTGGAGAGATGGGTCAGTGGGCAATGTGCTTGCTGTGCAATCATGAGGACCATGTTTCAATCCCGTGAACAAAGGCAGGCAGGCAGGACACCACGTGTGTAATCCCAGCACTCGCTCAGGACAGCACACGTGTGTAATCCCAGCACTCGCTCAGGACAGCACATGTGTGTAATCCCAGCACACGCTCAGGACAGCACACGTGTGTAATCCCAGCACACGCTCAGGACAGCACATGTGTGTAATCCTAGCACTCGCTCAGGACAGCACATGTGTGTAATCCCAGCACTCGCTCAGGACAGCACATGTGTGTAATCCCAGCACTCCTACAGCGAGACGGGAGCTGGAGACAGAATCCCAGGCAGCCAGCTAGCCTGGCTCAGACAAGGCGGCGTCCAGGACAGCACCTGCTGTCCTCCCGTCTCTGCATATGTTCTGTGGTATGTCCTCACTCACTCACATGCACACACACATATGTATGCACATATGTACATACATCACAGACAATAAAATGCTTTTGTACTGATAATACTGAGAGTCTAACACATTCCTCACTAGGTATGCCTCAATTTGTTTATTTAGAATTTTGGTTTTCTACGATTTCTTCCAACCAAATTTCAGCCCTGCTTCTCCAAAGAGAAGCCAGTGGCTTGAGAAAATACCTTCTTTCATTTTTAATAATGGAATTATTTCACTTCAGATATTGCCAGCATTGTAATGGAGATGCCCTAAGTTGGATCATGAGCAGGTGTACCTCAGTAGGAGAGTTCCATCTGGAGCTGAGAATTTCTGGTCATTCAGAGCATCTACAAGGCACTGAAATCTAATATAGTTGGATTCTGTGGTTTGCAGATAAGAACTCTGATCAATACAGCGGGACTTTGCTTTAAGAGCCTCCTTGGAATGTTTTTTTCCCCTATTGAAAATATTCCACCTAGGTGTATTGGTACACACCTTTAATCTCAGTACTTAGGAGGCAGAGGCAGGTGGATCTTTTTGAGTTCAAGACCAGCCTGGTCTACAGAGTGAGTTCCAGGATAGCTAAAGCTACATAGTGAGACCCTGTCTCAACAAAACAACAAAAAAGGAAGAAAAAAAAAAGAAATGAAGGAAGGAAGAAAAAGAAAACAATCCAAAGCTCCTCTTTTATTTAATTATGTACCTATAAGTCATGTAGCTGGAATAAATGAAGGCTAGGGCATCACTTCTTCCACAGGTTTAGAAATCAATGGTATTGGATTCTTGTGTGGGGGGTGTATATGTTCATGTGCAGTGTATGTATGCATGCTTGTATATCACATGGAGACCAGAAGTTGATTTCAGGCATCTTCCTTAATCACTGTCTACCTTGTTTTAAGAGACAGGGTCTCTCACTGAACCGAGTGCTGGCAGATTTGGCTGTACCAGCTGGGGAAGCCCCAAGGCTTTTTCTGTCTCTGCCTCCCTGAGGCAGGTGCACACTGCCATGCCTGGCCTTTTACACGGTTCTGGGGATTAAACCCAGGTCTTCATGCTTATGTGGCAAGCAACTTACCAACAGAGCCACTTCTCCAGCCCCAGGATTCCTGACTTTTATGACAAAGTTCAGTGCTTCTCACTTTTAGCATTTATGGTTCATAAGCTAACTTGAAGAGTGTCAAGAGATAACAGCAAAAATCAAGGAAACAGTTCATTATAGATAACAGACAGAAGAAACCACATCCTAAGAGAATGTGGTCTGTCATCTTGGGTGAGCCGAGGAACATATCCCATTAAAAGCTGCCTGTGGCAGGAGGAAGAGGCAAAGCCGCCGTCTTTCATAAATCGAAAGGGCTTGTAGTAGTCTCCATGTATTTTTCAAGTTTCCTTTTAACACCATGGCCAGACAGACTAGAGGTGAGCTACCTAACTCCTCTACTTGGCTTCCTCTGCCATAGGGTGGGCAATACTGACATCCTAAAGTAGCATGAAATAAGACACACATGTAGATGGCTTAACACACATCGGTCATGGAGGCAGAATATCCATGGTTCTTTGCACACCCCCCTCCCTAGAGCACTACTCTCAAGCATCTCAAAGTAGCCAGGACCAGCGAGATAGCTCAGTGAGTAAAGGCATTTGCCACTAAGCCCGATGGCCTGATTGACCCTTGGGACCCACATGGTAGAGAGACCAATTCCTACAAGTTGTCCTCTGACTTGCACACATGCACACTCACACTCACACACTAATGCACAATAAATGTAATAAATTTTTTTCAAATAAAATAACTAGGTCTATTCATGTGTGCATTCTTCCTGGAACCTGTTGGGGCCGAACAGGACAGAGTGTTGTTCAACAAATATTTACTGAGTAAGCAATCAGAGATAACAATAATGATTAATCTGGGATGTTTGTTAAATGTTTATATATCTGGAAAATGCCTTTGACACATCACTTAATTCTCATAATGACTCTGTAAGGTATTTGCCACTATGAATTGAAGACTCAAAGATATTCAGCAACTAGGGCTGAGGAGATAGCTCAGTTGATAAAGTGACTTGGATTTGATCCCTAGAAGCCATATTTAAAAAAAAAAAAAGCCCACTTGAACATCCAGTGCTGGGGAGTTGGGGACAGGTGGGCTGCTGGCTATCAGTCTAGCCCATTTAATGAGGTCAGTGAGAGAGAGAGATACTATCTCAATAGACCAGGTGGATGACTCTCTCTCAGGAGCCAGTACCCTTCCTTACATACAACTGTTTTCTTCTGCGTAGCTCTTTCTCCCCTAATACTTGTGTGTAAGCCTATATTAAAATACCTTTAAAAGCTGGGCATGGTGGCACATACTTTTAATCCCAGCACTGAGGAGGCAGAGGCAGGCAGATCTCTGTGAGTTGGAGGCCAGCCTGGACTACAGAGTTCCAGGACATCCAAAGCTACACAGAGAAACCTTGCCAAAACAAAAAAAAAAACCTTAAGAAAACAAATAGACTTCAATCCATGCCATATATTTTACTTAAGACAGTTTAAACATGGAAATAATGTAAACTGCCCTTCCCCATCCTCTCCCCACCCCCAAAAAAACTTATAGGAGAAAAATCTTTGTAACCTTGGGTTAGCAAAGCCATCAACAGACACTGTAAACATGACTCAAGCTATATTTTATCCAAATTAGAAATCCCTACTCTTGAGAGTCACCAGCGGCACTCCCAGCTATAAGGATATCTACTACCAAAACTCAGAAAAGCCAGGCCTGGTGGTTCATACAGTAACCTCAGGACTCTGGGGATGAGGCAGGAGAACTGAGGGAAGTTCAAGCCTGGGTGATAAAGGAAATCTGTCCCACCCCTCCCTGACTCCAAGGGAGCGAGCAAGCAAGCAAGCAAGCAAGCAAGCAAGCAAGCAAGCAAGCAAGCAAGCAAGCACAGCAAACAAAACCCAGAAAAATAGCAAGCATGCTTGGGCTGGGAAGACTCTGGGATCCTGGCGCTGTAGGGATGCCTTAAAGAGCAGCATGGAGGGTCCTCAAAACATGCCAAGCACAACTATCGGAGGGCCTAGCAATTCTACATGTAAGCATAGACCCTGAAACTCAAAGAAATAACTTAGAATGTTTGTACCCCAGACTCCTAGCAGCGCTCACAAACACTAAAACACAGAAGCAAGCAGAGCGCCCACAAACAGATGAGTGGAAAGGCGAAGAAGCCCGATACAGACAAGGGAATGTCATTTACCTTTCAAATTAAAAGATGAATAATATTCACAACTCCCTTCTGACATAACGGAGTATGCCAGGAAGAAATTCTGACACACGTACCCCATGTCATGCATGAAGCTAAAGTGATGCAAACAAGTTCCCAAAACACAAAAGAAAGGATGGATCGTCAGAGCACAGGGACTACGGGGAGAGGGAAAATGCCACCCTACAGACGCTCCCCATTTCACAACATGAAAGTTTACAGGGACGCATGGGGCAATGGTTCTCCAACAGCATCAATGTGTTTGGTATCCATGGACTGTATACTTTAAAATGGTAAAATTTTACAGTATGTGGGTTTTTAATACAAGAGATTTATTTATGTTAATTTTATGTGTATGGGTGTCTCATTGGCATGTGTGGCTGTGCATTGTATGTATGCAGTGCCCACAGAGGCCAGGAGAGGGCATCTGACCCACTGGAGCCAAGCCTAGATCCTCTGCGGGAGCAGCAAGTGCTCTTAACTGCTGAGCCATTGCTCCAGCCGGTGTGTGTGTGTGTGTGTGAGTGTGTGTGAGTGTGTGTGTGTGTGTGTGGTAAGGAGTGTGTGTGTGTGTGTGTGTGTGTGTGTGTGTGTGTGTGGTAAGGAGTGTGTGTGTGGGGGCGGTAGGGGTATAACATGTTCAAGGCCTTGGGTTATTCTGCAGAACTGCATACTCTGGGTGAGAATATTTGCAAAACACATAGAAAACAGTACTTGAATCTCAGTCTATATTTAAAACTGATCTCTAGTAAGAAATCAAAGAACCTAGTTGAAAAATTTAAAAGACTCTGCATCATTAGGGTATTGGGCTCGGGACAGCTGAAGAGCATGTACTTACCATGCACACGCCTTGGGTTCTGTCTCCAGAGCCAATGCAAACAAAAGGCCAAAAATGCCCAGCTTGATAAGACACTCAGAAGACTTGACAATATCAAAGACAGATAAGCAGCATATCAACAAAGACAGTCACATGGCCGCTTGGGACTGCCAGAGAGAAGGAGCCAATGGAAACATTTTATCTTGATAGAGATGGTGGATTCCACATTGTTTGTCAACATTCACAAAGCTTTGTAAACTTGTATTTCTATTCTCTGCAAATTTGTCTTGACACATATTAAATGTAAAATCAATCAAGTGTGACACAGAATGTCTATATCTCAATACTTAGGAGGTTGGAGCAGGACTGCAAGCCCGGGGCCAGCCTGGGCTACACAGCAAGACCCTGTTTCAAAGACAAAAGGCCCAGAAATCAATCAGGGAAGAAGATAGGCCTATGGTAGTGCCCTAGAAAGATTAATTCTTGGGCTGGGGAGATGGTTAGCTCAGTTAGCAAAGTGTCTGGTGGCACAAGGACCAGAGTGGGATCCTCATAACCCACAAAGAGCTGGGCACTGCAGCAGAGCTGGGGAGGTGAAGACGGGGGTATCTCTGGGGCTCACGGCCTGGCCAGTCCAGCTTAGATGACAGCCAGGAGAAGCAAGAAACCCTGTCTCAAAAAGCAAGGTGGCTAGGACTCAAAGGAATCACGCCCCAGGGTGATCTCTGGTCTCCACATGCACACACACATGCATAAACACCTGTACATGCACACACACAGACACAGACACACACACAGACACACACACACACACACACACACACAAACACCTGTACATGCACACACACAGACACACAGACACACAGACACACACACACACAGACACACAGACACACACAGACACACACACACACACACACACACACACACACGCATAAACACCTGTACATGCATACACAGAGACACATATGAATCCACACTTGCACAAACACACACATCTAGTTGCTGGTGCTTGTACATTAGGCAAAGTGAGCAGCAATACGGACTTCAGAATTGCTTGATGACTGCCATTAAATGTACAACTGTAATCAGAACAGAAGTGAGTGTGTTCTGTTTCCTGAAGAAGGGGGAATATGGCCTTGACTGAGGTCTTCCGACTCAAAGCCAACAGTTTCTGTATTTGGCTTAAACAAGCCCAACACTCAGGACAAACTTACAGCCAAGCATGAAAACCAAATCTTGGTTGGAATACATGAAGTTCAATTTGCAGCACAATATTCTTGCTTATTGGCCCTGTGAGGCTACATTTATCAAGCCATGTTGACAAGGTCAAGCAGCTTGTTCTTCAGGATGCTGGAACACCGCCCTGTGGTCTTTGGTTGCGTACTAATATTGAAAAGTAAGAATAGCTCCAGTCATCAAATGTTCAACCACTTCTCTTCAATTTTTAAAGTGCTCTACAGTACAAGGATTTGGGAACATTCTGGCAAACAGCCTTAATACAAATTATAATTACAAAGAAACCTTTCAGTGTTTGATTTGACACAGCTACTCAGAATCAACACGCACTGTTAGGGAATTGCATAATCCTAGGCAGCATAAAGGCGGGTTTTGATTGGGTTCAGGAGGATTAGACCATCAGCGTTCGAAGGTGTGATTCCAAACACAGATGTGCACATCCCAACCCAGAGGGGTCCTGAGCCTTTGCTCTGCTATGCATTGTTAACACAGAGCTAGCAAGACTATAGCTGCTTAATTTCATGTCAAATCACTTCTGTAATCCCATTTTTAAAAAATGAAGGATAGAAAAGATGTATTTGAAGGTAAAGAGAAAAAAGTGTGTGTATGTGTGGGGAAGATCACACTGACATGCGTGTGCATGCGTGTGCATGCGTGTGGAGGCCCGAGGCTGTAACATCCCTGGCTGTCTCTACCTTATTCACTCAGGCAGGGACTCTCAGGCAGTCTGGCTAGACAACTTGCTCTTGCGATCCTGTCTCCACCTTTAGATTGCTAGAATTAGAGGCCAGCCACCACTCCCATTTGGCACTGACAATGGGTCCTGGGGATCAGGACTTTGGCCCTTGAGTTTATGTAACAAGTTGCTTTTTCCACTAAGCCTTCTTCCCAGCCCAAGAAATGAGATTTTTTAAAAGCCCACCCTCCCCGCCCCCCACACCCATGTCTTAACATTAAATACCTGATGAGTAACCATTTCAGACACGGAAAGTAAGTTCTAAGGTGCACATTACAATTTCAGTTTCATGCGTTCTTGCCCTTTCTGGTATCCAGACACAGCTGGCCTGGGTACTTACCTCCTCTGGAGCAGTGGTGGAGGGATATTTACATGTGCACATATTTAAATGTGTATGTATGCAGACTCCCTTGGGGCCAGTTCTCTCCCAATCTCTGCCATTTACTGGCTGGAAGGTCCAGGGACTTAGTGGTCTCTCTTCCTTCAGTGCCAGCCTGCCCATTCCGCAGTACAAAAGGGTTTAAAAAGAAGCCCTTTGGTTGAGAATTAAAATCTTCTAAGGTGTGAGGTCCCTTCTGAGAACCTTGTCCTGATGTCTCAAAGGGTTTTGTTTTTTGTTTTTTTCTCCAACAGGGGATGCTCCAGCAAATCATTCTGGGACAAGTTTCTAAAGCACACAGACCCACTTCCAAGGTCGTCTGAGCTAGAGGCAGACTTTTGTAGGAACTGGCCAGAAGCTCTGTCTGACAGCCATGTTTACCCGCAAGAAGGCATTTCTGTTTACTTAAATGGAGAGTTTCTTAACTGAGAAATAAAATTAAAGACAAGAGGCTGAACAGAATAGCAGCTAAAAAAATAAATAAAATACATTTTGCATTAGGACACTGGGGAACTTGGAGCTTAATTTTTATGTGAAGGTCAAAGCTTCTGAATTAACCCTTTCAAGGCTGGTCAAATCACTTGCGTCCCAGCAGCCCTACTGATCTAGATTTGATTTTAGACTTAAATTCATTATTTTTTTGTTCTTTGTTTCTGTTTGTTGTTGTTGTTGTTTTGTTTTGTTTTGTTTTTATGGACAGTGTCCCTGGCTGTCTTGGAACCCGCTATGTAGACCAGGCTGGCCTCAAACTCACAGAGATCTGCCTGCCTCTGTCTCCCAAGCGCTGGGATTAGTGTGTACCACCACACCCAGCTGAGAAATTTTAAGATATTGAAAACACCAAGAGAACTTGAATTTTACACTGTTTACTAGCATAATATTGAGATAAATCTTTTATTTAAAAAAAAAAACCATAAACATTTGGGGCTGAAGAGAAAACTCAGTGATGGAGAGCTCTGGCTGCTCTTGCAGAGGCCCAGGTTCTATTCCCAGCACCCACATTCAGGCTCACAACAGACTGGAACTCCAGTTGACAGGGATCTGGCTCCCTCCTCTGGCCTCTGTAGGCACCAGGCAGGCAAAACAACTACACACATCAATTAAAAATAAGTAAATCTTTTAAAAAAAACTTAAAAAATATATAAATGTCTTACAACTATTTATCTGTTTCAAGGGTGGGCACACAGCGCAGCACACTCGTGGAGAACAACTTTCAGGAGTGGTCCTCTCCTTCCACCATGTGGGTCCATCCTGGAGATCAAACTCAGCTTGCAAAGCCGGTGGATAGCATCTTTATCCACTGAGTCATCTCGCCCACCTTTGAAGCGAGCCTTTAAAAGGACTCTTTCCCCACTTTAGTCTTTAAAGTATCAAATTTGGCTGGTTGTGGTAGTGCACGCCTATCACCTCAGCAGTGAGGTGTGAGAACAGCAAGTTCAAAGCCACCCTGGACTGCAGGGGAGTGACAACCTGTGTCAAAACCATTACATAATAAAAATTTAGTATTTAATTTGGCTGAGACTCACGATAATTGAGGAACTTCCAGGAAACTGAGTCGATTACACTCAATTCCTTTGCAATTAACCCTCTGGACTTTGTATCAGGGACAAAGAAGCGAATCTTGAAAAGCAAAAAGGCGGCAAGCCAGGTTACGACCGTGAGTCCTGAAGAAAATATAGCAATTTCCCTGGGGATCCCTTCTGCCTCACGGATCTAAGACCCCGCTGCTCAAGGAGTTGCATGTGAATGAAAAAAAAGCATGGCTGTAGACAAGTATACCAGAAAAACCTTCTCTGTGTAACCCAGAGGCCAGATGATGACAGGGAAATCTGGCAAAACCAAAATATATCAGATAATAATCATTGTTTTGCAACCAAACACTACCACCCCCCATACACATATACTCACAGCCAGTGGACCTGCACCAATAAATGCCAGTAAATAGCTGAGGGCTACCAACCAAGAACTCTACTCTCATCAGGTGTAACGATCTGCGTCACTCACCCTGATGGGGACAAAGACGGCCAAGCACAGAGCAGGGCTGGTAATGAGCCCATCGATGTAAGTGGCAACCACATGGCCAGTAGGGACTTTCACCCTGACCGATGGTACCACAGGAGGCATGGGAAGAGCCAGGGCTTTCAACACCCATCGAGATGATGAGGCCAGTCCTTTGTAGCCTTTTAAAGACCTCTGCCCAGCCAACGGGGAGAACAGGAACAAGACGGGGCTCCCCTTTCTTGCTGGAGCTAAGCGTGGGGGTGGGGGGAGCTAAGATAGAGGGCTTAAGCAAGACCCAGAGTCTCGACATAACACGAAGACCTCCAGGTTTTGACTGTAATTCCCTTGTTACACCAAAACTCAGGACATCTCAACCTGAATGAAAATGAACAACCAGCAGATGGAAACACCACGATAACAGAGACGACGGGCTTACTTGATGAAGACTTCAAAGCGGCCTTGACAGAATGTCTCAACAAGCAACTGAAGCACAACGGAAACAAATGGGGGGGGGCGGGGACACAGAAAGCCTTAGAAATGAAGAAACTATTCGGAATAAACAGAAGCTTATAATAAACTAAAGGACACATGGCTGGTGGCCTGGGAGATGGCTCACAAGAGTGAGGACCAGTGTTCCGATTCCTCAGCAGCCACATAAATTCTGGGTGGGCACGGTGATGTGTTGGCAATCCAGTGCAAAGGAGGTGAAGGCAAAGGGCTCCCTGGGGCAAGATGGCTAGTGGGATTCGACAAATTAGTGAGCTGTGGGTTCCAGTGAGAGAGCCTGTCTCAAGATGTAAGGTGGAGAGCAAGTGAGGAAGACAGCTGGTGCACACACTCCCATGTGCACACCACACCACACACGTAACAGACGTGTGATAAAAATATCCCAGCAGATAGATTCTACCGCAGAGCTTGAAGACAGAACTACCCAGTTTGAACAAGGGGAGACTGAAAGGAAAAAACTCACGAGAGCAGCACTGACTACAATAACAAAAGTGACCATGGAGGTTGCAGAGTCGGCTCTGCGCATAGGAACTTGCCGTTCTGGCTGAGGACCTAGGTTCCATTTCCAGCAGCCACACTGTGGCTCACAATACTCTATACCTCCAGTTCCAGAGAGTCCTAAGCCCTCTTCTGGTGTCCACAGGCAACAGGCACACTTGCAACTCGATTGAGAGCACGCACGTACACACACACACACACACACACACACACACACACACACACACGCACACACACAGGCAAAACATCCATCTTCATTTAAAAAAAAAAAAAGGATCTTGGTGTCACTGGCATCTCAGGGCATAAGAATGGGTGGGGCTGGAAAAGGACTCAGGAAATCATGGTTGAACACTCCCCAAATTTGGCAAGAGACCTAAACCCAAGGAGCAAAATGAACTGGAAATATACAAAGCAAAGAAATCCATGCCAAGATGCATCATAATTAAACTGATGAAAACTAACGATTATACAGCCACTTTGGGAAACTGCAGCAGGTTTCCTTTAAAACTCAGCTCAATACTCCAAGCATAACAATCTCATCTGGGTACCCAGATGAACTGAAAGCTTGTCTCTACCAAAGATGAGGACGCAGTTGTTCATAGCAACCTTGTTCATTTTGTCAAAAGTCAGAGGCAATCTCTCTGTACCTCAGTCAGTAAGTGAACTGTGATTAAACTGTTGTACATCTACTGTGTTAAACGTTACTCAGCACTAAAACAGAACTGAGGAGAAGGGGAATGCTGCACCGTTGTCAAGTGCTGGCTGTGCAGGCATCATCAGAACCCAGATTCGGGAGCAGGGCATGGTGCCACACTCTTGCATTCCCAGCACTGGACAGCCAGGCAGAGGGGGCAGATTCCTAGGACTCAGGGGCCACAGTCAAGCCTAATCGGTGAGCTCCAAGCTCTAGGCCAATAAGAGATCCTGTCTCAAAACACAAAACAAAGAGCTCCTAAAGAAAGATACCTGATGCTGACCTCCAGTTCTCATGTCCACCTGCACACACATGCATGTACACCCATAAACACATGTACACGTGTGCACACACACATGCATACACACACAGAGGAATTATTTTTGTAATCACCTTTCTGTGTGTGTCTCTCTGTCTCTCTGTCTCTGCGTGTGCAGACACACACCACAGAGACCAGAGGAGTCAGATCCCTTGTAGCAGAAGTTACAGGCATTTGTGAGCCACCAGAAATGGATGCTTGGATCCAAACTCTGGTCCTGTAAAATAGCAGGAAGCACTCTTAGATTCTAGCCCATCTCTCCAAGTCCCCAAAATAGTTTTTAAACCACGAGAAGACATGAAGGGAACATAAATGCATTGCAAGGGAAGAAGGCCAATCTGCAAAGGCTACGTGCCCTAAGACTCCAGCCAGGCGGCCTTTTAGAGAAGGGCAATCTGTGGAGGCAGCAGAGAAGACCAGCGGTTGCCAGAGGCTGCAGGTTGGGAAGGGTGGTGAACACAGAAGATTTCCAGGGCTGTGAAGTCGCCCAGTGAGATGCTGTAACAGTGGACACATATCACTGCACCTTTATCTAAACCCATAAAACAATGGCAACTGTGAGCCCTAATGTGTACTTCTTGTGCTGGGTGCTAATGATGTGCCGACACAGGGCCATAAAGACGCAATCACCGCACAGCTCTGGGTATTGACAGTGGGGGAGGATGCCCACACTTGGCACCGGGAGCTGGGTCTAGCTTTCTGCTCAGTTTGTGAACCTGAGGCTGTTCCAAACATTCAAGTTCATTTAACAATCACATGGAGCTGAATGAAAATGAAAATGAAAATAACAAAATTTGTGGGGGTTGCTACAGAAGTACTTAGAAACTTGTGGCACTAAACACGTTTATCAGGAAAGCAAAACAAAAAACAAACAAACAAAAACCCCTGAACTTCTCTCCAAGAACTCAGTGGCTAGGGGAGCAAAACAGACCCAAGTCAAACCAAGTAGCAGAAATAAATTATAAAATTGAACACAGAAGTTAGAGAGGAAAAAAAAACAATGAGCAAAGGCCACAGAAACTGAGATATCCCTAGCAAGACTAACAAAAAATAATACGGGGCTACAAACGACCACTGCCCTCATTGCTACTGGTTCTGCACACACCAGGAAGACTACGGACAGCTCAAGGCTCAGGCATTAGTCAGTATAAATGAGATGCATCTGATCTCAAGAAAGCCCCTCTACCACAAGTCTTTCCATATGGGAGAGATTATTCAAACAGCTCTACAACTACAAAAAAATTGAATTTGGAGATTTAAAAACTGCCCCAAAGAAATCTCCAAACCAGATGATTTCAGTGAAAAAATTAACACACTAATTCCACACAATTGCTTCCAGAACACAGGACAGAGAGCTCCCTGACATATTTCATGAGTTTGGAAAGCTTCAATATCTATAAAACTCAGAAAACACCCAGGACAGAGGGGAATTCACCAATCCAATGAATCAAAAATCTAACAACTGAGCCAGGTGGTGGTGACTCAGGAAGCAGAGGCAGCAGGAATCTCTGTGAGTTCAAGGCCAGCCTGGTCTGCAGAGTGAGTTCCAGGACAGTCAGTGAAACCCTGTCTCGAAACAAACAAAGTAACAAAACAAAATGTGACAACTGATATTATAGTTATTGGTAGAAGATAATGAGTTCACCTTCAGCTTGGGAGCTGTTGTGGTTTAAAATGAAAAAGTTGGGCATCTGGACACTTGGTCCCTAGCTGGAGACACTGTTTGGGGGAGGTTTAGAGGTGCAGCCTGGCTGGAAGAAAGCGCATTACTGGGAGTGGCCTTTGACATAAAAAGCTGTATGCCTACCTCCAACTGGCAACTCTCTGCTTCCTTCACATGGTTGAAGATGTGAGCTCTGGGCTCCCTGCTCCTGCTGCCATGCCTGCTGCCCACGGTGTCAACACCACGAAGGACTCTTATCTCTCTGGAACCATTAATCCCAAATAAAATTTCTTCTGTAGGATGCCTTGGCCATGGCTTTATCACAGCAACAGAAAAGTAACCAAGGCAGGAGCAAGCAAAGACATCTATCCATCCTCACCGTGCATGTTCCAGTCAGTGTGATAAAACAAGAAAAATAAAGGAAAGGTATACAGCCCCGAAGAAGAAAAATAAATTTACTTATCTGACAGGATAGCTTACATCAAAACTTGTAAAATTCACAGAAAGTCTCATAGCAAATCAGTGAGCTCAACCAAGACACAGGATGCAGGGTAAGTATATAAAACATCAACTGTGTGTCTGCATGCTAACACACGGACATCCAAATCAAAACTTGTAACTGCTTTAAGAAGAGGGCACAGTAAAACACTGATGGGATTTGTTTACTAAAAATCATACAACCCTGATGCCAACCAGCCCATGCCTGGCTTTTTACATGGTTTCTGTGTAGTGGGTGTTCCTTCTGCCCCTGACCTTGGGCTAACTAGCCTGATAGAGGTGGCTGCCTGCCTCTTAAAAAGGAAGGAGGGAGGGGGCACATTCTCTTGGGTGGGCCAGGGGGCTTGAAGCAGGGTGTAATGGGTCCCCAGCTTCCCAAGGACTTTGCACTGGATTTACCATATCCTATATTTGTGAGTGTATTTTCCCCCTTTTTCATATCTTTTTTTTTTTTTTTTTGGTTTTTTGAGACAGGGTTTCTCTGTGCAGCTTTGGAGCCTATCCTGGTACTCGCTCTGGAGACCAGGCTGGCCTCGAACTCACAGAGATCCACCTGCCTCTGACTCCCGAGTGCTGGGATTAAAGGCGTGCACCACCAACGCCCGGCCCTTTTTCATATCTTAATAAATCCTTGTTACCTCTTAACAGATGCACGTGGATTTCTCAATACCTTTCTGGGGACTGGACCTCAGTCCTCACGCTTGCAGAGTAAGCCTTCTTTTTTTTTTTTTTTTTTACAATTTTTATTATTATTATTAAATTTACGAGCATTGACTGGTGTTTGGCCTGCATCTATGTCTGTGGTGAGGATGCTGGATCCCTTGGAACTAGAGTTACAGACGCTTTGAGCTGCCATGTGGGTGCTGGGAACTGAACCCAGGTCTTCTAAAGAACAGCCAGTGCTCTTATGCCCTGAGCCGTCCGTCTCTCCAGCTCCCGGAGTAAGCATTCTTAACATCTGTGCCACCTCCACAGCCCCTGTTCTTCCTCTGAACTTTTATATCCTTGTTTAAAATCTGTTGGGTATGTCTGTGCGGGTCTGTTTTTGAGTTCTGTGTCTTACTCCACTCTATTTCTGAGACTGCATCATTTAATCTTAAAATCTAGTCGGTGACTGCTCCCTATCTACAATGTGATGGCACTGTTATTGAGATGGCTTGGTGGGTGAGGAGTGTTTGCTGTACAAGTGTGAGGGTCAAGTCCAAATCTCTGGCACCCACCTAAAAAGTCAGGTGTGGCTGTTCAAGCCTGTAACTCCAGGGCTGTGTGTAACAGAGCCATGAGGGTAGCAGAGACTTGTCACAAGCTTGGTTCAGTGAAAGGCCCTGTCTCAAGTCAATAAGGCAGATAGTGACAAGGCACGACGAACCACACACCTACATGAACATAATCATTTTTAAAACGACAACATTAAATACTGAGAATAGATGCCTTCTTGCTATTAAGAAAGCAAAACGGAGCCAGGCGGCGGTGGCACACACCTATAATCCTAGCACTCAGGAGGCAGTGAGTCTGAGGCCAGCCTGGTCTACAGAGAGAGTTCCAGGACAGCCTCCAAAGATACACAGAGAAACCCTGTTTCAAAAAAAAAAAGTAAAGTGGTATGTTTACTCAAGCAAACAGTAGTTTACTTTAAATTTCAAAAAATTGGAATAAACTTGTGACCATCTCACGACCAGTAACTATAATACTTAAATAAAAATGCCCATTTGTGTTTACGGTATCTTCATTCAAAATACCCCAAATCTAGAAATAACCTAGATTATCTTCAGAAGATGAGCAATCCAAACTGTGGTATATTCACATCACTGAATATTACACAGCAAGGAAAAAGAAAAGCCCAAATATTAATGCAGAGCAGCAACCAAATGACTGTGAACAATCATGCTGAGAGGAAAAAGACAAATGGAAAAGATAGAATTTTGTCTGATCCCACCTAGCTAGCATTTCTGAAACGACAAAGTTTTGGAATGGATAGCAGAGTTGGGGTTTCCAGTGTGCTGAGGAGGGTTGCAGGGCAAGGAAGGGGAAAGTCTGTGGCTACAAAGAGCATTAGGGGTGAGCCTCCTGGTAGAGTAACACCTGCCTTGATACTGTCATTCTCAACACCCTGGCCGTGAAGCCATTCGAACGAAGTCTTGCAAAATGAGCTAGTTCCAGGACAGCCTCCAAAGCCACAGAGAAACCCTGCCTTGAAAAACAAACAAACAAACAAACAAAAAGTCTTGCCAAGTATTAACCCTGACGGGGCTGAGGCAGAGGAAACAGAGGGTCTGTCTCTGTGACCCTGCCCCTCCTTTTCTTTTCTTTTCTCTTCCAAGGGTCCTTCACCAGTTAGCTGGAATCTGTGATCTTGGTCTCGGGAGTTGGAGTGCTGAGGTACGCCCCACCACACCCAGCCCTGTGAGATTTCTTGTAACAAGAAATCTGGCTACACAGAAAATTCCTGGGCATCCTAAAACTTCCTGAGACCCTGTCTCACAGTCCCTCCACAAAATCTCAGTGTGAACCTCCTTTCAATCTATCCTGTCGTCTGAAATCATTTCTGCTGTGAGAGCCTTGTCTCAGCTGAGGCTCTCGGCTCTCAGTTATGCTGTTCCAGAGAATGGGGCTCAAGTCCCAGCACCCACCTGGCAACAATGTACAGCTGTGTGTAACTCCAGTCTAGGCTGACTCCCTCTTCTAGCCTCTGTATGCACATGGTACACACACACACACATATGTAGCTGAAACACCCATACACATGAAATAAAAATTTTAAATTGTATCTTATAAAAGGCAAAGGGCCATAAACATTTATGAGAAGTAGAGTCAGTGCTTTGGGCACAAATGCACCAGCCTGCGGTAATCTGGGGCAGACCTACTAGCTCACAAAACAGTCAGCTGTTTAGACAGCACTGAAATGTTCTGGGTATTTCTGCATATTAATCAAGGTTTCTTGGAGTTTGTTTTGTTATTGTACAATTCCTTCAGATGATTTCTTTCCAAAGAACTAGGGGAAATGTCCTTTCTTAGTAAAAAGGAAAGAAGGAAAAGAAAAGGAGGAGAAAAGAAAAAAAATTCATCCAAAACGAGGAGCGCCATTTTCATCAATGTTTAGACAAAGTGGCAAAGTTGCCTCCCTCGCCGCTCAGCCTTTGCCCTGGAGGGAATCATCCCTGTGCATCTGGCTCCTCACACTGTGTGTGTGTGTGTGTGTGTGTGTGTGTGTTTCTAAACATTTGTTCAGTTCTGTGTATTTGATTTTTTTTTTAAACAAGATAGGATCATACTGTTTGTCATTCTTGAGATTTCTTGCTTTGAAATGTCTCAGAAAGTCACGTGTCTGTATGTTCAGAAGTAACTTAGCTCGTCTGTTCCTGCAGCCTGGGAGCGTCTGTTCTGCAGGACCGAGGCCCCACTGTCCAGTCTTATTCACCTGTTGACCCAGGATGGCTGGGGATGCTGCTATGGCAAGCCGTGCAATCAGGCTGTGCCTTGGGGTGCAAAGCAGATGTCTCCTCTGTGACAGAGACACGAGTATACCGGCACTGAGGACACAGGGCTCAACTGCACCGACACTGGTACCCTCTGTCTTGGTCTTCTTTTCTTCCTACAGGGGCTAGACACGCTGGAAAGTTAATTTCCTCGATTTTGCTTGAGGCTAAGGTAGGCCACGGTGACCTAGTTCTGGCCAATTAAACATGAAGGAACAGAAGTTTACCGAGCTGTCCCTGGGAAGGGTCGGCTTTCCAGGTAAGAGGGATAAACATGACTGGCTCTTTTCCTACCTTGAGAATGACTAGGTGACTAGTGGGGTAGCAGCCAGGGGGCAACACGGGAGTGGGGGAGCCAGGACAGTCGCTGTGATGCTGGCTCTCACGCTGGAGCTGCTTATGAGAGCCACAGCAGCCAACCTCAGACGCCTGCCAGTCGGCTTAGGCTGCAGGAAGCCTGGTTTTCTGTTACTTGCAGCCAAAAGTATTCCTCACCCTGTAAATATTAAATTACACTTTAAAATGCCTGTACTCCTGAGGCTGCTTGAGAGCACTGGCTGCTCCTGCAGAGGACCTGGGGTTCCGTTCCAGCACCTACATGGTGGCTCACAACCAGCCATCTGTAACTCCAGTTCCAGGGCCTCTTTGGCCTCCACAGGTACCAGGCACACGCATGGCGTATGGACATACACACGGACAAAGCACCCATACAGGTGAAATAAAAATAAATAAATCTTAAGAACAAGAAAAATCTATTTTATTTTTTTACTTTCTCCCAAGTCTACTGAGAGCAGCCGTTATCCAAACATCTGTCATCTTTAAACACTGGAAGTCACTTAAATGTTTAACAAGAATGACCTGGGAATTCAGGTTCACAGATTCACCAGTCGGTTTTCTTCTCCCATGGCTTTCTTACTCCTGTCTCTTGTCTGCTTTTCTAAGTGCTCTGTGACTGGGAAGTAGGAACAGTTAGATTGACGGGGGGGGGGGGGGAATTGTTCCTTGTAGCCTCACACTATCAACCCTATCAAACACAACTGGAAGCAATGAGACCAGAGTGACAGGCTAAGCTGACAGCGACAGCCACCTCAGAGGACACCACATGCACTGTGTCAAGAAGTTCCTCAACTTGCTGCCAGCACATCAAACTTCCTTTGCAAACCTATACTGAAACAAGGGTTGTGGAGGGTAGGGGCACACTGGTGCACAGGGCACAGGGCACAGGTATGCCTTCTCTTATTCCTCCCATCAAACCCAAGAGTGGCTGGTCACTGTCAGGCCTATCTGACAGAAAAAATAATGAAAGAAAACACTTTAAAACCATCAATCGCCGGGAGTTGGTGGCGCACACCTTTAATCCCAGCAGTGGGGAGGCAGAGGCAGGCGGATCTCTGTGAGTTCGAGGCCAGCCTGGTCTCCAGAGCAAGTGCCAGGATAGGCTCCAAGCTACACAGAGAAACCCTGTCTCGAAAAACCATAATAATAATAATAATAATAATATAAATAAAAAATAAAACCATCAATCCCTGTCTTCATACCACAAACACTTCCAAACGTTTGGCAGGCCCAATATTTAATAACACAATGACTGCCTTAATTTAAATTATGCAAAATATGTTCTGCCTATCTAAAGATATCAGCATACTTAAGCTGGAAGCACTGATGAACCTGTTTGGTGGTTTATTAGTCTAAAGAATCTATTTCAAAATTTGGTTCTCAGAAATAGACATGAGGGTGGGAGGCACACGTGTTGGAGGGGGTTCTGAGGAGCTGGGGGTGGAGCTGATTAAGACACGCTGCATATATGTGGGGCTGTCGAAGAACGAGCCCAAGACAGGGTTCTCTATGTAACGTTGGCAGTCCTGGAACTAGATCTGTAGCCAGGCTGGCCTTGAACTCATAGATCTGCCTGTCTCTGCCTCCCAAGAGCTGGGATTAAAGGCTTGCACCACCATCGCCCAGGCAAGCCAAAAATATTTTTAAAAAACCAGACAATAAAAATTGATTCTCAAGTACTTTGTTATACCACACATGATCAAAATTATATTAACTTTTTCAAGTGAAAAACACATGTGAGTGGGATTTTAATGCTTTTTCTAGCCAGGCACCCCATCCTAGGACAGCAGGCAAGGAATTCCCCGAATCAGTTAACAAGTAACCAATCTCACACTGAAAACAAACAAATAGGCTGCTAAAGATATGAAAAGCCTGTACAGAAAAGCAATGTCAACAAGCGGAAAAGAGCAAGGCCTCCAATAACAAGTACAACATTTGGCTTTTCTATAGACTAACTGCTTCAGGAATCAGCCTGCTCCTGGATGAGGAGGGAGTGGCAAAGGGCCCAGGTACTGACAAGTATCCCTCGATGCCTGCTATACATAACTCTTGCTAAAAGAGCTGAAGGTTTGCTCTCAAAAGTCCACAGCAGAGAAGAACACTGAGTTCACCAAACTTTCTGGATGTTCCCTTCAGAGACCCTCCTTGAGGGGACATACCCAGCCAGGGCCCCCAAGAACTCGGGTCCCTATCTTGGGAAGGCTAGGCCACAGAGGTGCTATCCACGTAGGCCCCAGGCAGATGTGGGATTCAGGCAAGACCCTCTTGCAGGGTTTTTAAAGCTCGTTTGTGGGGTGCGGGAGGCTTCTGGGGGAGTTTGAATTCTCCATTTTACTTTTAGAAGACGAGGCAAGGCGGTATTTACAGTGTATGGAGTGAAGACGGCAAATCCCCACCTGAGGGTAACCTCTCGAGATTCTCTGAATTTTCCTGGCTGGCTCAAGGGGTCCTGCTTGTGTGGGGGAGGTACTGGACTGTCCCTCCATCCCCGTCCTATTTCCCAGGAGGGCTGCAGTCCTTGCTCAGGCGCACAGGGTGGAGGGGACAAGCAGGTCCTTCGGGAGGGGAGGGGGGGTCCAGGTGTTTGTGCTGCACATGGCAGGTCAGTGAAGCCAGCGTTAGCCGCCAGAACAAACAGCTGTCCAACATGCAGGACACACAGTGACTCCAGGCAGTTCCGAGGGGTCAACACACCAAGAGCAAAAAGTAAACAGAGAAAGGGATTGGGGCCAGGATATGCCCCCAACCAAACCAGGCGCAACACTGCATTGCTGGTTGGGCCCCTGACCAGCTCCCCCAAAGGGACAGTTCCCACTCACCCACCAGAGGCCTGAGATGCCAGGCTTTGGAGTCCCTCACAGGGTGGTTGGGGGCTCTGAGACAAGAGCTAAGAAGGAAGAGCGCGTGTGCCCGTATGTGTGTGGTGTTGTGGGGTCAGCACCGCTCTCCTTCCACTTGCACAACCGACTATGAAGACACGGCCTCACCGCTGTCCTCAGACAGGCACAAGCACGGGTGCACTCAGGTTACCACAGGCTCTTGGTCAGGGCGGCAGATACACACACACTCTTACAGGAGAGGCCCAGTGCATTCACTCTGCAAGTTGGGTAGCGTAGGCACCCCCGATCGCTCGCTCGCACAGCAACTCCATCAGGAGTGAGCATACACATCCAGTGTCCCCAGGCCAGGGCTCTGCACACACTCCACCACCTCTCAGACAGATGCATACAGACCTCCACATAAGAGCACAAACTCACAGCCTGTCAGCAACACACACAATCTGTTAGAAGCACACACGCCCTGACAGTCTTCCAGCTGGCCTGCGCGTACACGTAGGTGCACCCACAACCTGTCACACGCACCGCAAGCACACTTAAAACAGCTCCGTGTGGTGAACACACCCGAGCCCAACTTCTCGGCCGCTCATGCACACTCACATGAGCTCAGCTGGCACGCGCACCCTCGCAGCCTCCCTCTGCTCCAGGCGCACCCCACACCCACGCACCCTCCTGGCCCGGTGCACCCCTCCCCCACGCCCGTGCGGGCGCACACCGAGAACTCCGACGACGCAGGGTGCACTCACGCCCCTCGCCGCAGCTGCCCGTGACCCTCCTCACCTTTTTCGCCCGCGCCGGGCGATCGGGCCTCGTCCTCCTTGGGGTTGGTCACCTGGGTGATGATGGCCGGACCGTCCATGGGTGCGCGCAGCGCCGGCCGCCCGCAGGCCCGGCCCCCCGCAAGCTAGGCGCGGGGGGGCGCGCGGGGCGCGGCGCAGGGGGCGCGCAGCGGTGGGGCGCTCGCCGCCGCCGCCGCCGCCGGGGCGCGCCCCGCCGCCCGGCCCCGCGCTCCGAGAGAGGAGGCCGGGGCCCGGGCCCAGCTCCCGCCGCCGCCGCCGCCGCCTCTGGGCTGGAGCGGCCGCCGCCTCGTCAGCATGAACCCCGGAGCCGCGCCCGGGAGAGCCGCGCTCGGGAAGGCGGAGCGGGAGGCCCGCGCCGCGGGAAGCGCGAGCGGGCGACGGAGAGAAGGAGCGAGCGCTGAGCTAGGGCGGGAGGGCGGGAGAGAGGGAGCGCAGGAGGGAGGGAGGGAGGAAAGCGAGGAGGGCGGGCGGGTGGGTGTGTCCCGGCCCGAGGACTAGCCTCCGCCGCCGCCGCGCTGCCGCCCGCCCCGCCCGCCGCCGCCGCCCGTCCGGGAGAGGGTGCGGGGCCGAGTCGGGGGCCCAGCGCGCGGGGTGTGGTCTGGGGCCGAGGGCTGCGGCGCGCGCGCGGGGCACAGAGGGCCTCGGGGTCGGTGGGAGGGCGCGCGGAGCCCCGGAGAAGGAGCGGGCTTAGCGATCGGGGTGTGGGCCGCCGCGGAGCGCGGAATGCATGGGCGCCCGGGGCGCGCGCGGTGGAGGCCCTGGTGCCGCGGGATCGCCGGCTGAGGCCCAGCGAGGTTCATTCGCCCCCGAGGCCAGACGCCGTGGGAGACGTTTGCAGTCGCTAGTGGGTTCCGGGTGAGGGACGTCCTGACGCTCGAACCGGGAACGGAGGGTTCCGCGGGGGAGCGGGGAGCGGGGCTGCAGAAGGGCTGGGGCACGGCGCTGGGGTGCTGTAGAGCTAGGGTGCGCGGCAAGGCGGAGGAGGCGATGAGTGAGTGGGGCGCGGGGAGTCTGCAGACCCGGCTCGCACTGTGAGTCCGCGGAAGCAGGCGGGGTGAGAGTCTGTGTGCGGGACAGCGCGTCCTCGAGGCTACACCTCTTGGCACGTGGCGCCCCGGGCACCTCGGCGAGGGGCTGTGGGCACCTCTGCCTCCCGGAGGCTGCCAGGAGGTTGTGGGTGGCTGAGGGTGGGAAGTGGCCTGGGGGAGCCGACTTGGGCCAGGACTCAACTACGTGGAGCGTCGGGCCGCCGCCGAGTCTGGGGTAACAGTCACCAGTTTTGGAGGGTCTGAGTCTTTGGGCGCCCTCACCTCCTTGTTCCAACTTGCAGGCCAGACTTGCATCCCTGTCAACCGGTGGGCGGGGCACTGCTGCAAGGGGGCGGGCCGCGGGCGCTCGCGCGCGCTGCTGGCCAATCGCCGCTTCCTGAGGCTCGTGACGTAGTGGGCGGGCCGGAGAAGAAAACCTGACTCCGCCCGCCCTCCAGCTGGCGCGCGCGCGCACTTGCCTCCCTAACCCTCCCGTCCCGCCCTGTGGCAGTCAAGAGGGGAGGCCCGGAGGAACTGCCTCACTTTTCCACGCGGGTGAGATGAGATGTCGGAGCTGGCAGCAGTCAGGCTGTGTGGCCACCGGAGAGCGTCTGCAAAGTTGGAAAGAATGTTCCAGAAGCGCCTCTGGTAGCGGTGAGCCCCGCTGTGGGAGGCTGCCCCGGGGCAGGACTTCTGCGCCTGAGACGCGAGGAAGGCCCTGTCTGAGGACGAGCTGCAAGAAGCCAGCGTTTTGTTCCCCAACCTAAGCAAGTGGCATCCTGGTGCTGTGCGTGGAGAAGGCGTCCCAGGTGCCTTCAGTGTGCGCTCACCCGGAGTGTCTGCCCTTCTCAAAGCACCTTAGGGACTCCAATTGGAGTGTCTTGGGGCAGCCAAGCCACGGAGCGCGAAGTGTCCTTTGGGTGAGGAAGGCAAACCTTAGCGAGCAAGTCCACCCTCCGGGGTATTACCTCCCTAACCCCCGCAGGTGCAGACTCATTAAAGCCGGGTAGTACCCAGGACTTCCTTGTCTCAGCTCCTGATGCCTGGAGTATCTGGATTCACCTGGTCTTGTGTTTAAGCTCTGGATTCCTTTGGCTAAGGGAAGGGGGTGGGAGGACATCAAGGGCCGTTCATTTGGATAAAGGGCCACAGGAAGCGACTTTCGCACGTGGGGAGTCTCCTGCTGAGCGATTTTTTTTTGGGGGGGGGATTCTCCTCCAGTGACAATTCTTTCTTACCGGCATCCTCTCCCATCCTCGGCTCCCTGAAATCACCCGCAAGTCCCTCAGCCCCCACCCTGCCGTCTTCACCCACTCACCCTTCCTTTCTTTTTAAGTTTATTGTTTGAATACTTCGTATATGTAATACACTGCATCTTGATCAATTCATCCCTCAACTCCCCGCAGCGGCCCCATTACGTCTCCCGTCCAATTTCAATTCCTCTTCTATAATTATTTATTTGACCTACTGATTACAATTAGCCTGAGCACATGCATGTGAGGTCATTCACTGAGGCATGCATGGGGAACTCAGCCAGTGGTTACCCTTCTCAAGAAAAGTAACTCTTCCTGCCCCGGCAGTCAATGGTCAATAGCTCCTAAGGGTTGTGGGGCCCCTACAGCCCCTCCCTACTCATTGTTGGAATTCTTGCCTGATCTTGTGCAGGCTACCACAGCTGCCTGCCTGGGGGAACTTGTGAAGGAGGGAAAGGCTTCCTAGCTCTCTCCCCTATCCTGCTTCTACACTCTCTCTGTGTCTCCTTTCCCACGCGTTCCCTGAGCCTGGTGCGGGACGGGTGTGTGTGAAGGAGATGGCCCATGAGTGGCTGAGCTCACAATCGCCTATCCTGGGTGCTTTGAACGGTAATTTACCTCCGAATCGACCACCTCCCACTGCATTAAGCAAGCAGCTCCCCAATCAAGGCTGGGAGCAGCACAAATACTGCATCAGAACTCAGCCTTCTGTCTTTCACTTAGGAATTAAATTTATTAGCCGGGTGGTGGTGGCTCATGCCTTTAATCCCAGCACTCGGAGGCAGAGGTTCGATTCTCTGCACCCACATAATGGTTTGCAACCAACTGTAACTCCAGTTCCAGGGGGATATGGTGCCCCCTTCTGGCTTCTGAGGGCACTGGACACATATGATGCAGTCAAATATATACGCAGGCAAAATAAGTTAAAAAATTAAATACATTTACATGAGTATTATTGCTATACACAAAGTATATGGATATGTGTGCACAATTTAAAAATGCAAATGAGTCCATTTTTGTTGTGTATGTGTATATGGTTTCAGAAATGACCACTTGGTATTGGATAACCATTATGGGACTTCATCCTGGAAGGGGCCAATTCTCTCTCTCCCAGCAGTCTTTAGTTCTTTGCCTAGAGGTGGAATCCTATGAAACTTTCCCTCTTCTATGTTAGCATGTCTCTGATATTGCCATTGTTTTGGTAGGTTTCTGCAGCTATTTCTAGGAGTAAATATTAAAAATCATAAATATGTTTTTCATATAACCGTTATAACTGTAATAAACAATTGCATAGTGTCACAGATAGAGTCTGAGATGACACAGTACTTTGGTTTGCAGATGGAAGATTAAAGTGTGTGCCCACAGATTAAGCATGAGGAGAATATACTTCTGTACCTAGTTGTTTCTCCACATATACAAGATGAGTCAGCGAATTAAATGTTAAACAGTAGCAAATACACCAAAACAAGTATGGCCAGATGCTTTTGATCCTAGATGGGAAAGACCTAAGAGTAACAAAAAACCTGAGAAATGATGGAAGATAAAATGGATACAGTTGGCTGTCTCTGTCCATTCGCAGGCGTCTGTGCAGTGCCTTCTGTTTGCTAGGCTCTGATCTAGGCATTGGGGATTATGGAGCTGAGCTACCCTGCTCTCGCACAGATCAGGCCTGGCTGTGACTGTCCCTATTTGTGGCTTTTTAGGAATTTGAGTAAAGCATCCCCAGTATCCAGAGGGCAGATGGCAGCTATTGGAGGTCAACCACATCAAGGCTCAGAGAGGCTCAGAAGCAGTTAAAAGGTTGGGTGGAAGTCATGTTTCCCTTACTAGCTGCCATGATACAGTACTCTAGTGCCACTGATATAAAAACAGCTTTAGATCTGGTGTGGTGACACACCCCTTTAACTCTCCTGCCTCTGTGCCCCACTCAGGCTGAGATTAAAGGTGTCTACCACTACCCCTGGCTTCTTTAAATACTGTTCCTTAATACTAGTGGGAAAGATTGAAAAAGACAAGGCTGGGCGGTGGTGGCATATGCCTTTAATCCCAGCACTTGGGAGGCAGAGGCTAGTGGGTCTCTGAATTCGAGGCCAGCCTGGTCTACATAGTGAGTTCCAGGACAGCCAGAGCTGTTATTACACAGAAAAACCCTGTCTCAAAAAATGAAACAAATGAAACACCACCAACAAAAACAGGGATGTGGAAAAATGTAGAGAGACTACGACCTGAGAAAAAGTGCTGCTTGGAGCAGAATATCAGAGATTAGAAAACCAAGGCACATGAGGCTAGAACTGGTGAGCTTGGTCCTGAGGGGCCATGCACGGGAGCAGATGGGAAAACAGATGCCAAGCACTGTCGAGGGCAGCCTGGCCTCCATCCTCATAGAGCCCTGAGGTGGTTTATTCCAGTGAGTGTGGCTGTGAGCGCTCTGTAGGTTGAGGCAATCAGTGAGGAGTGTAGGAGATGAGGCTGTGAGATGAGGGTCTGGTGATGGACAGGGTCTGGTCAATCGAAGCCTTACAACACAGGAGACGGGTTTGTTTAGAGGGAAGGAGTGTGGTGATGATATGAGCAGACACACGTTTAGAACATTCCTGCCAGCTAACAGTTGGTCTACAGCAGTCTGAAATGTAGAGGGACCCATTCAGAAGGGAACTGGTGGCTGTGGTGGGGA
Organism: Cricetulus griseus; assembly: GCF_003668045.3. Lineage (NCBI taxonomy): Eukaryota > Metazoa > Chordata > Mammalia > Rodentia > Cricetidae > Cricetulus > Cricetulus griseus. The sequence continues at coordinate 225,999,248 of NC_048597.1, read as the reverse complement.
CAGAGAGGACTGAATACACTCCGGACACCCTATTGGTTGGGCTTGAGGAGGGAGCGGTGAACAAGAAAGAAAAGGCCTCCTTGCCTGTGGCTTGGGTACCCAAGGGGAGGGCTGAAGCCTGTGGAGATGGCCTAGGTCTGGCACTCCAACCTGCTCCCCATCCTTGAAGCTCTGCCCCAGGCTGTTTCTCGGTCCTGTGTCCCCCCAATTTTGTGTGTCCTTTATGCTGCCTCTTGGTCACTGTCTTTCTGAGTCTCTGGCAACCTTCCTCTTAGCTCTTTCAGGAGCAGAATCTAAAGGGAAAAGAGGGAAGTAGTTTCTGAACAGAGAGAGACTCCTGGTGGCTGGTCAGGTGGCTGCACAGTGCAGCCTGCTCTCAGGTCTGTCTCAGGGATACTTTAGAACTTGACTTAGTGAGGTTTCTCCAGAAAGCATCTCTCCTCTCCTAGTGGGTATCAGGCCAAGGTTCTACAGGAAGTTCCAAGGAGCCCCACTCCAGCCTAGCCAGGCCAGGCCTCACACACACGAAATCTCTGTGTTTCGGTATTGCAGGCTCAGGCCTAACGAAAGGCCTGCAGTCTAGTGCAAGAGGCAGAGGGATAATCACGAATGGCACAGGGGAGAGCTGATTATTCTGTGTGGAGTCATCACAGAGATGTTACTCAGAGCCATTCTTAGGGCCTTCAGTTTTCTGAGCTAGAGGATTTCTGCATCTGGTTGTACAGAGAAGGCTGTGTGGTGACAGAGGAAGAAGCTGGCTCCAGACAGCCAGGCTGTGCTTGGAATTCAGCCTATAGATAAACCAGAGCCACTGAGGACTTTTGAAAAAAAAGATGTAATTTTAATTTATGTGCATGCGTGTTTTATCTGTATGTCTTTCTGTGTACCGTGTGTGTGCCTGCTATCTGAAGAGGCCAGAAGAGGGTGTCAGGTCCCCTGGAACTGGAGTTACAGACGGTTGTGAGCCTCCATGTGGGTGCTGGGGTTGGAACCCAGGTTCTCTGGAAGAGCAGCCAGTTTTCTTAACCGCTGAGCCGTCTCTCCATCTCCCACTCACCGGCAACATTTTGTGCGAGGACTAAGCATCACATAACTAGAGCGGGTTTGTGGGCTGAAGGGAGAACTCAAGGCAGCTTTAGCAACAGTAGGGAGTCTGTTAGCTTATGTAACCAGAGCATGGGTTCATGTCTGAGATTGGGGCATGACGTCATTCCTAAGGGGTAAATGCTCACCCTCAGTATCATGATCCATCTACTAACCAAGACCCGCTGTCCTCATCACAGATTCTTTCCACTGGATGCTGTGTCCAGGGGCTTTCTAGACATCTTTCCCCTCTGCGTACATCCCCAGCGATGCCCTCTATCTGACGCCAGGTGGGACTTAGGTGCCACATCCTTCCTACTTACAGTGACACTCATGACTAAGAATAAGGGCCCAGAAATGGGCCAGTGGTCGGGTAGGTGCAACCTGCCCCCTGGTGGCTGAATCTTGTGAGTTCCTCCCCATGTCAAACTGGGCGTAGCACTGAGGCTCCTCTACCTACCAACTCCTTGGGTTGGCTTATAGCCACAGAGAGGGTCAGGCGTGTCTCCATTCCACCCAGCTGCCATGATTGGCTCAGAGGTTAACAGAAGAGGTAGAGTGTATGGTGGCCACTGGCAAAAAAAAAAAAAAAAAAAAAAAGGCAGCCAGGCTGATGAGTACAGGGGCTGGGAGGAGACTTGCTATAAAATTCTAGGCTCCAAGATGGAATATTCTCAGTGTACCTTTCCCCCATTACCTCCAAAATTCCAGATCCCCCTACCCAGGAAACTTGGGTACAAGAATGGCTACCTGAAAAACCTGTGTCAGGAGAGGACATAGCCCTACTCTGCACCCCTACTGTGAAGGAATCACTCCTGAACAGAGTGAACAGCCCCCATCTGCCCTCAGCCCAGGAGTGGCTTTGAGTCCTGAAGATCAGAGAGGCTGGGGCTGATTTCATGACTGGAACTCCTTAGGTGAACCTCATACTTTATGCCTGTAACACACACACACACACACACACACACACACACACACACACACACGTGCTCGCGCGCACATACACGCACGCACGCACGTGCACACGCGCGCACACACACACATGCACACACACACACACACACACACACGCACGCACGCACGCACACACACACACACATACAGTTGTCCCACGCTACTGATGAAAAGCAGCAGCCATGTGTGCACAGCTTCATGCGTGTGATTTGGTGTATCTCTGTACATGTGTGGCCTACCTGAAAAGGCTACTGTCTTCTGCAGTCATATATATATGACATCAGCTTCCACAGGAGGCTGCCCGTGGTAACACTGCCTGTTGGAATCATTCCCACGGGCAGGGACCTGGCTGGGCAGGTCTGGTAACAGGCAGACACCTTGGCACGTGTAGCAACATGCTCATCTGTATACAGGCTCATATACATGCCAGGGCACAAGGCACACGTGATGAGGCTATCTGCCCAGCTGGTTTTTCTGCATGGCACTGCCTGCTCTTAGCCATCTTCCCTGCCTGGACCGCCATGTGTCAGTCCTGACAGCATGTCCCTACCCCCGCTGCCTTTGAAGCCAGCCTTCTAGGTCTCAGATTCCATGTGCAGGTGAGAGGGAGGGAGTGTCTACCACAGCGATTTCATTTCTGCTTTGCACATGGGGTCTGGTTGTTTTTCGAGACAGGGTTTCTCTGTGTAGCCCTGGCTGCTCTGGAACTCACTCTGTAGATCAGGCTGGTCTCGAACTCACAGAGATCCTCCTGCCTCTGTCTACCTGTGCCAACAGCTCCCACATGCACATGGGTTTCACAGAGGTTTAGGTGGTAAGAGGCTGAGCCTGCCCACTTCCTCTCACACTTGTGCTCATGCCTCATTAATTACTCCAGCGCATATTCTCATGCTGTACTGTGCACACTGTCAACCTCCCCACATGCATTGCTAACCTTAATTCTCAGGTGAAGCTCTCAAACAAATAGCCCTGTCTGGCTCAGATAGTCCTTTGCCTTGGGAGGTCCTCCCTGTGGTCCGTATCTGAGAGCTGGCTGACTGGGGTGAATAGAGAGGGGGCTGGGGGGACTTGAGAGGTGACTGGCAAGTCTTTCGACCTTGCTTCTCTGGGCAGGAACATGCAGAGCTGGTGGGAGGAGTGTGATACAGAAGAGCATTCTTGTCCTGGCCTGAGCTTGGAGGGGTCCAAAGAAGGAAAACTTAGGGAAATTCTGGAACCATTAAAATGTATTTGCAAAACATGGCATCAAAATATTTTGGGCAAATGAAAATCCTTGCCGGCTGGCTTTGGCTAGACCTCTGAGAGTTCCCTAGACTCATTCTGTTTGCTGTGTCTGTGAGTCCTTGCTTGGTAGGGATGGGGACTTGACATTCATCCTGCCTGCTTAGGTACAGAGAGCTCTGCTCCCTGGGCTGCAGGAAATGGACCCCCATAGGAAGGTCCAGCATTGGGGGTTATCAAGTGGGGGGGTGTCTCTCTGCCCATTTAGTGCTTCACAGAAACACACCCCAGTTTCCAAGGGGGAGTCCACCACCTGGTGGGTCTCAGAATGACTAGGTCCCCCAGCTGAGTTCCAGAAATTGAGTCACAGACCTGGGGCCATCCAGACCACAACCAATTCCTACAGATAAGGCATTTGTCACAAATGTGATACCTTTGTACTTTCTGTTTCTGATTTTTTGTTGTTGTTGTTGTTTTAGGGTGTGCCCCACCCCCTACCCCAGTCCCTCTTGCAAGCACTCAACAATTCTACTTTCAATTCTGGAGAGAGGGAGGGAGGGATAAGTTTGGCTTAGTTCATTACCGTTTACCAAGTTTAAATTGTGCAAATCATGCCTCCAAATCTAAGTGCCTTTAAAAAAAAAAGAAAAACTAGCCAGGTGTTGGTGGTGCACGCTCTGCATCCCAGCACTTGGGAGGCAGAGACAGGCGGATCTCAATGAGTTCGAGACCAGCCTAGTCCACAGGGCGAGTGCCAGGATAGGCTCCAAAGTAGAGAAACTCTGTCTCAAAAACAAAAAAAAAAACAAAAAAATGAAAGAAAGAAAGAAAGAAAGAAAGAAAAAGAAAAACTAGGGGCTGGAGAGATGATGGCTCAGGGGTTAAGAGCACCGGCTGCTCTTCCAGAGGACCCAGGTTCAATTCCCAGCACCCACATGGCATCTTACAACTGTCTACAAATCCAGTTGCAGGGGATTTGGCAGCCTGTTCTGGTCTCCACTGGCACGAGGCATGCACATGGTGCACAGACTAGCATACTGAGACAAAACAGTAATAATAATTAAAAACTGGATGCATGAATCTGTGCTTGGTGGGGGTAGCTTGGCACTGCACTGTGCATTGTTACCTGGACTGCTGGACAGCTGGCCACTGTTACCATTTTACACACGCCAGCCAATGCAGCAGGCATAGAGAAAGCTCCAAATGCCAGGTTACCAGCCACCTCTTATTTTCTGTTCTCTCATGTTTTAACCTCTCAGGGTCTTGCTGACCGTATAGGCATTTCCCTGTCCAGGGCTGAGTCCTAGTTGGCAAACAACTCACTTGGAAGGACCTCTTCCATGTGTGAGCCACCAGTTGGGAGCACATCACAGAGCTTCCTTTCTTTCAGTCTCCTTAGATAGTCACCCCAGTGCCAAATGGTTCATGACTCCCACACGGGGCCACACCCCACAATTTAAGTAGCAGACATTAGAGCACCCCCACCAGGCTGTATTTTGGCTATCCCCTACTTTGTGTGAAGAAAGATTTGTAGACCACCTGAAGTTTGTGCACTACCTGCCCTGTGACAGGAACATTACACACCCAGAACTCTGGAAGCTTCTATCAAAACAGCTCTGAACCTGCTTCTGAGCCTGACATGAATCTTCTCTGGGGGTGTTTCTTGAGGGAAGAACACACCATTGGCAAGGAGTGGCCAAAGGGTAGTGATTTCCAGAGGCTGGGTTAAGAGCACAAACCCAGAGAGGCGCCCCAAGGAATCGCATCTTTTAAATTTTGAACCTGAGCTTCTGGCTTCATCAGACTGGATAGGATAAAGGAAAAATAGAACGGCACACAAAACTGGCCTTGCTTTGTTCTTTTGCCTTACTAGTGACTGGGGCAAATCCAGAAGCCCTTAGTGATCAGATGTGTGGAAGTGGGTGTTTCTGAGACAGAAAGGCCCCTTTGGATAGAGCCTAAAGCACTGGGGGTGTGGAAGGTCCTGTCTCAGGGCTAGAAGAGAACAATGGAGCTTTTAAAGCATGTGTGGGTGTGCTTATGTGTGTATGATGTGAAGGCCACAGGGGCACCTGCTCTCCCTCAATGGCCCTTTACTGGGCTTCTCTGTAGCTTTGAAGGCTGTCCTAGAACTAGCTCTTGTAGACTAGGCTGGCCTCAAACTCATAGAGATCCTCCTGCCTCTGTCTCCTGAGTGCTGGGATTAAAGGTGTGAGCCACCACTGTTGGATCTCAAATATCGATTATGATGCAAGCCTCAGCTGGATTCCAGGAGCTCAAATCTCCCATTGTCTTTCACATATGGGCTGGTGACCACTGAATGGCTTGTCCACAGTGGAGAATGGCTTCTAGTTTGTGTAACAATAGACCTAGACCCTTGGGAGGCCCCACACCCATCATGGGGGCTGGTGGGACGTGCTTAGGGACTGGTGAGAGACTAGTGAGATATGCCCTTTGCAGAATGTTTGAGGGCTTGTGTACATGCATTCTGGGACTATCTCTAGGATTAAAGGAAATATTTGATACTAGCTTTATAAATGACAATAGATGTCTTCTGCCAGTACCCCCACTTTTGGAAAGCTATTTAAGAGGATGCTTGAATAAACCGTGGTCTCCGGTACTGACTGAGAGCCCTCCTGAGATGACAAGATGTCTCTGTCTCATCCTTAACACCCCTAGGTAGCTAGGAGTTTCCCAATTCACACTTTCCCACTCAGGGTCGGACCTGGGGCTGTTTGGCTGGTTCTGATTGCAGCCCCAAAGACATCAGTCCCGAATGAAAGGTTCAGGCTTTAATGCTGATCGGCTCTACCTCTTTAAGAGACAGACCTGGCACCCCTGACAACAGGCAGGGCACGCACAGGGAAGTGCCATCACCACATCACCCACCACTCATTTACAGCCTGTGTGAGGACTCTGGACATGCATGGAACCTCAGTGCTCATGTACAGTCTTCCCTTTAAAAGTTCCGACTTTCCTGCTTCTCTCTCTCTGCTTCTTCTTCCCTCTACTCTCTTCTCTGTTTGCTTCTGCTTCTCTTCTCTCTCTATGGTGACCGGCCATGGCGGTCAGGCATTAACTCAGTTTCTCTTCTCTCTTAGTCTCCCTACCTTGTCGGGCCTAATAATAAACTGGTTAACATGTCTCATCTGCCTCTCTTTTCTTCCTTATTTCTAATTTAAACAAAAACATAACACCGAATAGATGGGCTCTGTAATGTGGGACTGATACAGGCTGGACCCCGGCACACCACCACCCGGCTTTTACTGGATCATTTTGAGGCAGGATCTCTCACTGAAACTTTTGTTTAGATAACCCATACGGCGAGTTCCAGGGAGCCCCTGCCTCTAACTCTCCAGCGCTAGGTTTACAGGCTCATGCTGCCACACCTGGCCTTTTACAGGGTGTTGTGAGGGCAGGGCCTGAACTCAGGTCCTCAGGTTGTTCAGTCAGCACTTTAGCCATCTCCCCAGCCACTGTTTTGTGACAAGATGTAGCCCAGACTGGCCTCAAACTCAAAATGTAGCTGAGAAGAAATTTGAACTTCCGATCCTTCTATCTCCACCTCACCACACCTAGTTTACTCAGCACTGGTGATGGAACCCAGGGCTTTGTGTGTGCTAGGGCAAGTGCTCTCTATCACCCAGGACAAGTCCACGCCTAACACTAGTGTCTCACAGATGAGGAAGCAAGCTTTGTGAGGCTGAATGGCTTCCGTGCTCACACAGTGAGTGCGGGGCCAAGATGGAAGTAGCCACGGCCATGCTGGGACTACTCGATGCCCTGGAAGCAACTCTGGGACGGCATGACCACCTCACCAAAGCCCTGAAGCCATCACACGCTGTGCTCAAGGTAGGAAGTCTCGGGGAAGGGCTGACTTGAGCCTGGAGGACAGAAGGCATTGATAGGAATCCAGGGAATTATTGAAGGCTAAACATAAAAACAGAAGCTGGTCATGCTTCCTGGGTGATCTCAGCATTCTACAGAAAGTGGTTGAAGGAACACTGTATTTTGGGGGAGGCGGTTGATTTTCCAGGGTTTCTTTGTGTAGCCCTGGCTGTCCTGGAACTCACTCTGTAGACCGGCTGGCCTCTAACTCAGAGATCTGCCTGCCTTTGCCTCCCAAGTGTTGGGATTAAAGGTGTACACCACCAACACCCAGCTATTGCAAGTTTTTTGAGGCTAGCCTGTCGTATATAGAGCATTTCGGGCAGCCAGGGCTACAAAATGAGATCTTGTTTCAATGGTAACAATATCAAAACATAACAAAATGGGCCTTGGAGATGGCTCTGTGGCTAATTCTCTCCCAGAGGACCCTGGTGTGATATTCAGTACCTACGTGGGGAGGCTCACAACCACCTGGAACTCTAGAAACCGAGGACCGGATGCCCTCTTCTGGCTTCCGTGGGTAGAACACCCATGCATATAAAATTTAAAATTAAAACAAAAAACAAAAACCTGAAAGGAGGGAGACCAATCTGGGGCTAACAGGCCCATTGTCAGCTGCTAAAATGGGCAGTTTTTAAGAGATGGAGAAGAGATGTGAAAGCTAGAATTTACTAGCTATGTGCTCACTGGGCCTCCATGTCCTCAGAGAGCAAAACTCGCAGCTGAGACAGAGAGATGCCAACAGATTGAAACACAGCTCACAGATACATCTATTACTCTGCTTTGCATATGCTAACCCCCTGACAAAAGGGCTGTTCGCTCTTCATCTGGGGTGACTCTTGCCTGCATTCCCCGAGTTTAGAACTGCCCTGAGCTTGGCTTTGGGACTTCAAGCAGGAAAGAGGACTCACAGGCCTGGAGGGAAGTGGCATGGATGCCCCTTGGGTAGGTCTGCAAACAGGATCTGAGTCCGCGCTTTGGCCAGTGGTTTCTCACGTGCTAACAGGGGCTCTCACAGGGGATTCTGCCAACTTGCATTTCCTTTCTTTTCAGAGAGGCCTGAGTGGCCAAAACACCAATTCTTCTCTGACAGTGATACCCATTTTCCTCCTTTCTCCTTTATTTACACAACGCTGCTGTTTTCAGTGGGCCCTGGAAGGTTAGGAACTTTCCCTCTGGTGCTGCACATGGCAAAGAGCAGAAGCCAAGCCAGGAGGCCTGGCTGACCACTCGCATCTCAGCGAGGCAGCTAATGAGTTGCAGGCCTTCCGAGGGGGAAGACTGGACCACAGCTGCTTGCTTGCTTGCTTTTTGAAAATTTCCATCCCCGAGGACCAGGGCTGCCTGTGGATCCGACGGCTTTATTGCCAAATTGATTATTTATACAAGCACGGCCATGCTTCTTCTCTGGTGCCAAGCCAGTTTCAAAGCCCCAGATGCACGAAGCAAGCTTCGGCAACTGTCGTTATCAGTGGGACTTGCCTCAAAGTCAAATTGAATCAGAGACAGCAAAGGGGCAGGAAGGAGGGAGATCCAGCGTGGGTCGGCTGCCTGCACGTGCTACGCTTTACCCAATCTTGCTACTGTGTGCTTTCTTTTTAATTTAATAATTTGTTTTTATTTATTTTGTTTCTCTAAACAGGTTCTCATTATGTACCCCAGGCTGGCTCCAAACCTGTGGTGATCCTCCTGTGTCAGCCTCTTCAGTGCTAATTACAGGCGCGAACTACCAGGCCTCCCTTGTTTGTTTGTTTGTTATGCTGGAGATCAACCCCCAGTCTCATATATGCAGGCAAGTGCCAAACCACTGAACTACACCCCTCAGCCTGTCTGTTTGTTTTTATTTTAAAATATAAACTTACAGGGATATTATATATATATATATATATATATATATATATTTGTGAGCCCTTTAGTTAGATTTCCCAAATATATATTAATTTCACATTCCCTCAGATTGCTACTCTTTCAACCTCTTAAGAGTAAACTGTACTTGAAAATGAAACAGGGGCTGTCTCTTACATAGCAGGATACAGTCATCAAGTTAGGAGACTAAAGTGATACAGTCTTATGCAGTCTGTCTCATTATCATCTCACCATTCCAGCCTGCATTCAGAGAAGACAGTTGGCTTTCTGATCTAGGGCCTGACTTTATTTTTTAGTTTTTCGGGACAGGGTTTCTCTGTGTAGCTTTGGAACCTGTCTTGGAACTCGCATTGTAAACCAGGCTGGACTTGAACTCACAGAGATTTGCCTTTCTCTGCCTCCCGAGTGCTGGGATTAAAGGCGTGCACCACCAACGCCCTCTAGGGCCTGATTTTAAACTATGCCACTTGATCCTTTATTTTAACCTGGGAGGTTCCTCTATCCTTTGTCTCAGGACCTGCAGTTTCCAGGCATGTGGGGCCCATTGGTTTGCAGGGTAACCCTCGAGCAGTGTGGTCTAACTTTCTTCACGGTTAGCCTCAGGTTGTACATTTGGGGTGCAGATCGCCCACAAGCAGCGTGGTGTGGTCTCTATATATTATGGGAGTGGTTTGGTGGCATTCATGGCTGAGGTTACTGAAGTTGCTAGGGTAAGCCAGCCTCTTTAAATTTTGTTTGCTGCATTTGGAGTTTACTCTTGATTAAATGTATGTATGTACATGTGTACATATGTACATACCTACATATGTATGTATGTGCGCATGTGCATCATTTGTGTGCCTGGTGGCCTTGGAGGTCAGAAGAGGGCATTGGATCTCCCTGGGATTGGGGTCACAGGTGGTTGAGAGCCACCATGTGGGTGTTGGGAACTGAACCCTGGTCCTCTGCATGAACAAGTGCTCTTCTTAACCGCCGTGCTGAGCTATCTCTCCAGCTCCAGTATTAATTTTTTAAAATTACTTTCAAACATGTGAAATGGGAGAATCATTCAAAAGCCAGGATGACGGCGTGAAACGCTGATTCCTATACCGTCTATGGTATATAGTAGATGCTCTCACTTGGCCCACCTAGCAGTAGCTCCTGTGTTTAGGATCCTGTCTCACCATCAGAAAGCCTTTCCCATGTTACCCAGAACTCTGTCTTTTTCCTCTCTTGGAAATGGGCAAGATCTGTCTCTGTGGGCCTCTCTCTCCACACGCCCCGATGTGTCGAGCCAGCAGCCGTTGCTGCCCCTCTTCAGCCGGCTTGGTGGTCTCCAGTACAATGCCTTCCTGTCTATGTCTGATCTCCTGCCCTCTGACCTTTGCATAGCTAAGGTCCTGTGCAGCATCTGTGTTGACGACTCTGTCTATAAATGCTCAGCAAAGAGTATTCTGGGCCTAGGGAGATGGCTCTGTCATGTGCTTGCTGGGAGAGCCTGGGAGTCCGGGTACAGATTCTTAGCACTCACAAAAAGCCAGGCAGCCTGGTGCGTGCCTGTGATCTCAGTTGCAGGGAGTGCCCTACAGTGCTATTCACTGAGCCAACAGCCACTTCCTTCATGGGTACTTTGCAAGAGTTCCTCAGGGCAGGAATGTAGACTGCAGTGTCCCTCACAGAGAAGGGTGTGACAATGGTCACTGGACTCTCACCTGGCCTCAGTCACTCACTCCCTCCTGTACCTCCCAGACAGTTGGACGAACTCTACCTTAATTGCCCGTGGCTTTGTGTTCTTGGGAGTTGATAGAGTGCACGTACTGGAGGAGGTTAATGGGGGCTGGGGTACCCATTCTACACAACTATGAGGAAGCCAGCATCGCACTGGGAGAGGACTTTTCAGTGCAGCTGCTTTGGGGTCCTCCCGCTCATAAGTAAAGCCCAATAAACACATTAATTCCCCAAGGAGAACTTGGTGATGTCATACTTTAGTTTGTCACTGGGTTCTTCCAAGGAGAGGGTATATGTTGTTTACACCTCCCCAGGGAAGGAATTTGTGTGCAGGCGGCAGAGATGGGGGGGATCCCTGGGGCTCACTGGCCAACCAGTCTTGCAATCAGTGAGCCCCAGGTTCAGTGAGAGATCCTGCCTCAAAAACAAAACAAAACAAAAACCCCAAAACCAAACCTAACAAGGGGGAGAGTGGTAGAAGAAGACATGGATGAGCTCTGGTCTCTACATGCATGAATGAATGTATACTTACATACATGCACACATACGCACATGCACACACACATACACAGAAAGAATATTCCATGCCCACCCTTAGTCATCCATTTTACTGCCTCATGGTACAAATATTATGAAACAGACTCAAGTCTGCCTTGATCATGTCTGTTTATTCAGGCCAGAAGCAGGGGGCTTTGGGCATAAGTGACACTAGGTCAATATTTGTTCAGAATAAATGTTTATAGATAGGAAATAAATGGTCAAAATGTGTTCTTTTTCCAAAAACACAATGGAAAATATATCTACTAAAACTGGCATATTATTATGGATGTTAATATTGGTAAATGCCTATAGTAACGACATTACTACAATAACTATATAAATAGAGTTAAATAACTATATATAACTTATAATAAGTAATAATCAAAACATGACAATACGGGGAGCCCCGAACCCCAAGACTACCACTACTAAGCCAGGACCTGTGGTGGAGACTTGAGGCCTCTCACTGGAATTTCCATTGGTAGAATAAAATACATTGTGCTTGCCAATCCCAGTTTGGCAGAGAATTCAATGAAATATGTGTGCACTCTTTTTATCTTGCATCGGATGATCCCAGAGAGTGCTTTACAAGTTGACAGTTAATAAACCACTGCCCCCTGTGGAGGAGAGCACAGGCTCCATGACAAACAGTGATACTCACACCACCGGGGATATCCGGCCCATCTCATGCTTCGTGATGAGAAAGTGAAATATCCCAGCAAGGGAAATTTTCAGTGGCATTTAGCAAAAGTAATTTACTGAGTAATTGTAGGTCTACAGTGACAGAAAACTAGTCTTCTAAATTCCCGAGATTCAAATTCAGGATGTCTTCGGAAAGCATCAAGGATCTTACATACAGCGTCCAGCGCCTGGCATATGATTTGTGTAAATAAGATGAGTTTGTGAACAAAAAAATTCATTAAACAGAGTGCTGTGGCCAAATAAAGTAAATGGATTTGTAGCTGATATAGTGGGTATTTTCAATCAGGGCCCAGAGAATAATTAGAGCTGACGCTGTGGCAGGCGATATTTTTTGCATGCTATCAAGCCTCAGTGACTTCCTTCTTATTCTTTCTGATTTATAGCTCTCTCTGTCTGTCTCTGTCTCTCCCAGGATTGGAGTAGTTTGTATGGTGTCACTGGTTTCTTTTAAAGAACTCAAATGTAGCTGGGCAGTGGTGGCGCACGCCTTTAGTCCCAGCACTCAGGAGGCAGAGGCAGGCAGATCTCTAAGAATTAGAGACCAGCCTGGTCTACAAGAGCGAGTTCCAGAACAGCCTCCAAAGCCACAGAGAAACCCTGTCTTAAAAACCAAAACCAAACCAAACCAAACCAAAACAAAAAAAAGAACTCAAATGTGAGGACACACACTAGCGGATGGCTGATAAAACAAATGTTAACATTTCTATTAGTGGCAGAATTCTGTATTTGGGCTGGAGAAATGGCTCCCTAGTTAGGAAGAGTGCACACAGCTCTTCCAGAGGACTGGAGTTCAGTGGTTTCTAGCACCCAGGGCTCACAACTGCCTGTGATTCCAGCTCCAGGGGACCAGATGTCCTCTTCCAGCTCCAGCAGGCACTGCTCTTATGAGTACACACCCATGGATAAGGGCACACACATATCCTGATTGTAATCCCAGCACCAGGGAGCTGGGGCTTCTTGGCTGGGCAGCCTAGACTAATCTGCAAGCTTCAGGCTAAGGAGAGTCCCTGTTTCAATAGAAACAAGGTGGACCATGAGGAAAACACCCAAGGTTGACCTCTGGCCTCCACATACATGCACACACACAAACATACACACACATGAAAAACATTTCAGGTGGATAAGCTTGGGGTACCAGTTAAACATGTGTGAACATGCATTAACAATCTATGTTAAATACAGCAAGAAGTCCACTGATATCTCAGACTCAAAGCGTGTCTCTGTTGGCTTTAGGTGGGGTCTTTAAGGTTGACATTTTTTTTGTAGTTGTGATGAAAGTGTAGAAATCTGCTGCTTAAAAATCCCAATTGACGGAATACAGTTAAAAAGGGCTTGAGACTGTCTCAGTGCTGTGCCTGTAACCGGGAGTGGGGAAGCAAGGCCGCTAAGAGGGGCGGAGAGCAGCCCCCACTTAATCCAATTCACCTTTCATAGGCTATTCTATTTCTTCTGACTTCTGCTGCTTGAAACAAATGTCCTATTTGACATTAGATTTTGTAAGTTTATGGTTGGAGCATTTCATTAAAAAAATCCCAAAACCTTGATTTCCCGTTGCTCTCTTTAATTGCTTAACGTAATTTCTTGAGTACTGTTGCCCCCCCCCCCCCATTTTGGAAAGTTAAATGTTGAGTTCCTGGAAACATCCACAGACGAAGTGTTGAATTCTGACCGCTGGGGGGCAGCTGGGAGACGGTTTACTTGATTCGCTGGCTTAGTGCTCTAGGGCCTTGGCAGTTGAAGCCATGGAGGGGCATTGTACCTGCATGGGGGGAATTTGGTTGATCTGCAGAAGTCAGTTCAATCCAGACTCTATATCCCAACATTGTCGCAATTTGCTGAGGGGCGGGAATGTCACTCGGGAAGCTCTGAGCCCTCCGTGGAGAGGTTCTCCCCATAGCTGTGACTGTCAATAGTGACTGTGCTGGCAGTGAAAGTCGGAGGGAGGGGCTTGTGGCTCAGTGCCTCTGCGAGCAGAACAGGATTGTGCCTGCATTTGGAACTCTGATGCTTAACAAGCCAGGCCCTCGCATCATCAGAGGACTTCTCAGTGTCCCCCACCCCACCCCATCCCCGCGGGGGCCCCCCATGCAAACTGGGGCAGCCAGCTCCTTTCTGTAGGTTCTACTATACCCTGCAGTGACACTGTTGAGGGTGTTGCCTGCTGTTGGCTGACTCCTAAGGCTTTTGAACTTAGTCTCATAAAGCGGTGTGTAGGAGCTGACTCCCGGGCAGCTAAGTGTGGGGTGCTTAACTTCCAGCAAGGCTCATTTTGACAAGGCTCAGTTTGACCATTCCAAGGCGGCGGCGGCGGGATGGGGGTTGTCCGAGAGATGGATAATAGGTAATGGCAGCTGTGCCCCTTGCTTGGCTAGGCTGGCTAATTGATTGGGCTGCGGCCAGCTCAGCTGTGACCTCCTACCTGTGGTCCTCCTTTGCTTCCTGACCCTTCACATTCCCGCTCACTTTTGCATGCCTGAGGCTGCGCTCCCATAACGAATTTGCACGTAAACATGTCTCGAGTTCTTTTATGGGGGGATCTACTCTAAGATAGTGTACCTTCCCCCACTGCCAACAATGATCCTGGATACACCACAGACTGTCCCTGTGAGAGGTGCCCCTGCGACTTGTAGGGTGCCAACACTCTGTTGTGTGTCGCCCCGTCATGACATTGTCCCATCCCAGTGCCCACCCCCAGGCGCCGCCCCATCAGTCAAATGCTGGTTCCTGGGTCACAATGCAGGACGACTGATCATACCCCTTCATCAGGACACCGAATCTGCCACCTTGATGTCCTGAGACCCATGACAGCCAGTTCTAGGTAAGTCCTTAGGTTTTTTATCATCTCTTCAGGTACAGGCAGCCTCTGTTACAAATGACTTTCAAACTCTGTTTTCACTCTTACGAAACTTACAAAGCACACAGTTTGAAGAATCAAGTAACCCTATAAAGCCTGGCAGACATTTATATCTCCCAATGTCATGTCCATTTGTATGGATGATCACTTGAGTGTATCTCCTCTCTCTCTCTCTCTCTCTCTCTCTCTCTCTCTCTCTCCTCCTCTCTCTCGTGTGTGTGTGTGTGTGTGTGTGTATGTGAGAGAGTGAGAGAGAGAAATGAGACACAGAGAGAGAGAGAGAGAGAGAGAGAGAGAGAGAGAGAGAGACAGAGAGTTTCATTGTACCTCATGTTGACCTCGGTTCCTGATCCTTTTTCTTCCTCGACTTCCTAAGTGTTGGAGCAACAGTCAGGTACCACAGCTGGTGTTTTTTTTTTTTATTTTTGTTTTATGTGTAGGGGGATTTTGTCAGCATGACTGTCTGTGTAGCATGTGTGTACCTGTGGAAGCCAAGAGACTGTTGACCTGGAACTGGAGTTACAGATGCTATGAGGCACCATGTAGGTGCTGGGAGTTGAACCAGGGTCCTCTGTAAGCACAACTAGTGCCCTTAACCACTAAGCCATCTCTCCAACTCCAGCTCCAGCTCCAGCCCCCCCCATTTTGTTGTTGTTTTATTTTGTTTTTAAGACAAGTTTTCACTATGTAGTTCAGGCTGGCCTTGAACTTCTGAGTCTCTTGTCTTTACTTCCCAAATGCTGGGACGATAGGGAGGTACTATAGACCACACGGGCTTCAAACTCACTCTGTAGTACTGGCTGATCTTGAACTCATGCTCCTCCTGTCTCTGCCTCCCAAATGCTGGGATGACAGGTGTGTATGTATCACACATAATTGCTTTTGTCTAACTTGAAAGTGTCACTCATCTTTATCTTGATATTTCAGTCATCACCTGGAAGGTTTCTTCAGTAGTAGAGGAAGATTTAGTTCATGTTAGAAATTTTGGACCGCTGGGCCTTTACTTCCTGTCTTCTCCATACCCCCTGTTTTAAAAAAAATATTCTGAGACAGGTTCTGACCATGTCGCTCTGGCTAGCCTCAAATGCATTATGTAGACCAGGCTAGCCTTGAACTCACAGAGATCTGCCTGCCTCTGTTTCCCAAGTTGAGTGTCACCATGCCCTACTGTTCCCTTTTGTTCTAATGATAAATATGACTTAGATACTGAATGTTTATTATGACTACAGAAATGCGTTGTTAGCTGAACTGTGCAGCAAGCTATGCTTGTTTTCCCTTTTCTGTTCAACTTTGGTTTTTCTTGAAATCAATAATTGTCTTTTTGTGCCAGGGCTGGATTGTGCATGATCTATGATTTGTTCTTATTGACCATACTGAAATCCACCCTCCAGGGATTTTGGAGGTGAGCTCTTTGAGAGTTGATTAGCTCATGGTAGCCCTCATGAATGGAGTTAGTGTCATTACAGAAGAAACCCCAAAGAGGCCCTTGCCTCTCTCCCCACGTGAGCACTCAGCAGGAGGGCACCTGCCTTAGCTTAGAGTGACTGTCAACTTGACAGAGTCTGCAGTCACCTTGGGGACATAGCAGGCATATTTATGAGGGAGTTTCTAGTTAATTGAAGACCCACCCTGAATGCAGGCAACAACGCCCCATGGGTCAGGGTCACAGCTGAATAAATACAAGGACACAACCCCGGCACGGACCTTCATCTCTCTCTGCTTCCTGATTGCGGGTACAATGTGACCAGATGTCTGAAAGTCCTGCTGCTGGGCCATCCCAACACGGTGGGCCAGCCTCTTAAATAATGAATAAACCAGGCCTTAAGTCGCCTTTGTCAGGGGTGTTCTTAGAGCACCAGGGAAGTAACTAATATGGGATCCAGGAGGTATTAAGGGGGTACTCCAGCAGCCCATGGCAGGATTTCAGAATTGGGCACAGTAAAATGAAGGCACAGTTAGTGGGGGATCAAATAGCTACTGCCCCGACTCTAGGGACTGAAGGGCTGCAAGGTACCTGGTCATTTCTAATTGCTGTGGACAATTTAATAAAAATGAAAACACAGCTGAAAATCTGCATTCTGGGTTCAGGGCAAGTTCAGGAAATGATACGCTTGGCATGATGGGTTGAGAGAAGCTGTCTCTTAGCAGCAGGATGGAGACTGCCAAAGGTCAGGTTCCGAATCCTGCGGGTGGTCAGACTGTAAAACCTCCAAATCCACAACTTGTCATTGCTCTCCTGTGATGTCATTGGCGAGGGGTGGACTTTGTTAGCCTCACGGGGACGGATCATGTCTACGTTCAGATCCCACCCTCCATGTCCAGGAAGTCAGAGTTGTAATGTTTGCTGTAGCTGCATGAGCAGCATCAAAACCTCCCTCCCTCTTTCTCTCCCTCTCTCTCTCCCTCCCTCCCTCTCTCCCTCTCCGTCTCTCCCTCCCTCTCTCTCTTTCCCTCTCTCCCTCCCTGCCTCCTACCTTTCTTTTCTTTTCTTTTCTTTCCTTTTCTTTTTTAAGAATTTAATTTTCTGACTGGGCATGGTGGCTCACACCTTTAATCCTAGCACTTAGGAGGCAGAACCAGGCAGATTTCTATTAGTTGGAGGCCAGCCTAGTCTACACTCAGAGTTCAAGCCCAACCAGGGTTACATAATCAGACCCTGTTTCAAAAAAAAAAAAACAAAAGCCAAAACAAAACAAAACAAAACAACAAAACACCACCACCAAAAAACCAAACTAACAAAAATAATTAAAAAATTTTAGTGTGTGTGTGTGTGTGTGTGTGTGTGTGTGTGTGTGTGTGTGTGCTCGTACATGTAAGTGCATCTGAGATCAGAAGAAGGCCTGGAGTCCCCTGGAACTGGAATCACAGGAGGGTGTGAGCCATCCGATGTGGGTGCTTGGAACCACACTCAGTCTCCCTGCAAGAGCAGTATACACTGTCTTGACCCCTGAGCCATCTCTCCAGGCCCCTGTTAGATTAAACACAACAAATTTCAGATTTATGGAAACATATTTGAAAGTGAGAGATGAGATGCTGAGGACAGGCAAGAGGGCTCAGTGGGTAAAGAGGCTTGCTGCCAAGCCTGATGCCCTGTGCTCAATCCCTGGGAACCACATGGTAGAAGGAAAGAAAAATTTCTATGGATTGACTGATGACTTGCACATGTATGCTGTGGTATACATTCTCGCTTATGCACACACAGACACTAAATAAATAAATAAGCAAATGTAACTTTAAAAAAGCTGAAACACTGTATTTGTTTGCTCTAAATTACTGATGAAATTGCAAACATCTAAAGTGTCAGCAAGGCAAGCACTGAGCTACAGCGGAGCCCTGGTGAGGGTGACTGGCAAGCAGACTGCTCGGGATACTCCACTAGACCAGGCACCTGAGTTTCAGTGTCTGTGTCACTAGGGAGAGTGGGCCCCTGAGACAGCCCTGGAGTCACTCAAGGAGAGGAATTTGAAGGGACTGTCTCCTTTCTTTCTTTCTTTCTTTCTTTCTTTCTTTCTTTCTTTCTTTCTTTCTTCCTTTCTTTCTTCCTTTCTTTCACTTTTCTTTTCTTTTCTTTTTTTTTTTTTGGTTTTTCGAGACAGGGTTTCTCTGTGTAGCCCTGGCTGTCCTGGAACTCACTCTGTAGACCAGGCTGTCCTGGAACTCACAGAGATCCACCTGCCTCTGCCTACCAAGTGCTAGGATTGAAGGTGTGCGCCACTACCTCTGAGACAGGAAAGCACTGTGGCACCAGGATAAGAAGTCAGAAATCACCTCCTGCCACCCCCTGCTAAGGACACAGAGCCAGTGCTGAACTAGAACTCTGGCACTGGGCTGGAGAAGCCACACACACGGAGGGGGTGTGACGGCCACCAGTAATTCCAGGACTCAGAAGGAGCATCAGGGCGCTCCTGGAGCCACTCTGGCTGCTCACCACCTGGGTGGGCTGAGAGCCTCAGGGATTTCAATTAAAATGGTACTAGTTATTGATTCTCTTGGACACCCTGCAAAAGCACATGGAAGGGGAAAGGATTCCAAATTCCCACAGGTACATCCTAAGGAAGACAAGCAGCTTGTAGTTTAAAAATATGAAGGGAAACAGACACATGCTGAGAAGCAAGCATCCCCAGAGACCCCCGGTCTTGGAGGTGGCATATACATCACGAAACAGTTAAGCTTAATATGCTCAAATAAACAAATGGTAAGCATGTAATTATGGGTGAAAAAAAAAAGCCTAAAATCACCCAGGAAGATTTCAAAAGAATCAAATAGACATCATAGATGAAAATACGGTTAACAGGTCAAACAAACAAAAAAAATCTACCAACATCCAGAAGAAAACGTGTTGCATCTATAACTTACTTTGGTATCATAAAAATAAAACATGAGTTCATGGAAAGATTGGTAGACATATGTCAAACCAAATGAAATAAAGTGCTGATGTAAATCTAGATAGCAAGTACTTGAGTGTTTATTATAAAATTCTTTCAAATTTTCTGCATACTTGAAGTTTTTTTTTTCCCCCTTACAGCAGAAATGTTACAAGTCTACATGCAGATGGGGTGGCTGCGTGTGTGCGTGGGAAGTAGATATTCAGGCTCCTGACCTGGAAGACAGGTAGACCAGCCCTCTCAACAACATAGAAAAGCAAGTTGAGAACGAAGAGTAACATTTTAATAACTATTTGCATATCCATTTATGTGCTGGCAATGTGCCCATGTCAGGGTGTGGACATGGAAGGTAGAGGACAGCTCTCAAGAGTTAGTTTTCTCCTTCTGTCCTGAGGGTCCTGGGGATTGAACTCAGATCGGCAGGCTTGGCAGCAGGTGCCTTTATCTGCTGAGCTGTCTTGTTGTTGTTCTAAGAATAAAATCTTTTAGGAACACATTAAAATGATTGAAGAATCCTGGAGTGGTGGTGCACACCTTAATTCCAATACTTGGGAGGCAGAGGCAGGAGGATCTCTGCGAGTTTGAGGTCATCCTGGTCTACACAGAGAGTTCCAGGACAGCCAGGGTTACATAGTAAGACACTGTCTCAACCAACCACTGAAGAGATAATAGAAGTTTGAAATTCCCAAGCCAAAGCCTGGGCGAAGGTAGTGGTGCAGAGAAGCCCACGGGAAGACACTCTCTCACTTCTATCCCAAGCTTATGCCAAAGCTAACAAAATGGAAATTCAGTTTTCAGGGCCTTGCAGGACATAGTGGCCTACAAAGTGGCAGCTCACCTGGGCATGGTGGCACATGACTGTGATTCCATTACTTTAGAGGGGGAGGCAGGAGGACGCCAGGTCCCAGGCAGGCCCAGGTGATGGGGGAATTACTTCTGTGTATGTTTATCTTATTGATTGTTAAATAAAATACTGTTGGCCAATGAGACAGCAAGTTAGATGGGACTAGGAGTCAAAGAGGATTCTGGGAAATGTAGTAAAGAAGTGGTGATCCAGGCAGGAAGTGACATAGCAAGGCGACTCATATTTAAGCAAAGGAAACAGGAAGGGTTCCCCTTTTCCCCTCTGCTCTTCCTCCAGCGGTGCCATGTGAGCCACCAGCAAGAGAGGGTGCCAGCAAAAGGCATCCTCTATAAGATAAGTCCTATAAAACATATAGATTTATGATAATTGAGACTGAGCTAACAGATGAAGAATCCTAGTCATTGGCCAAGCAGCTCTGCACCTAATACAAGTCTCTCTGTGTATTAATTTGGGCCTTAACTCGGGCGGGTGGCTGGTGTAAAGCGCACACGTGGCAGTGGGGCTCAGCGGCTTTTGGTGGAAAGATTTATCGTAACACCCAGGCTATACAGCCAACTACCAAATCATGAATGAATGAATGAGCAGATGGAAGAGGCAGTCAGAAATAGGAATGCTGCCCTGGGCCAGGACTCTCAGGGCCTGAGAGCAGAGCACAGGGCAAAGCAAGGGTGCTGCTGCAGCCCCACCCTGTAGAGGAAGCCACAGCCTGGCCTTGGAGTGGATTTGCTGTGCATATTCCATGGGTGGTCCATTAAACCCCGAGGCCCGACCCCAGATGGGAGCTTGGCAGAGGCGAAGGGAGATACTCTCTGCAGGAGCACACATCAGCCTGGGCTTCAAAGAATTACCACAGAGAACTTTCTAAGGAAAGTCACCAACCCCCAGCCAACAGTAAATAAACAACTAATGAGCTGCATGGAGAACACACGGCCATGAGTGAGAATGGGCCAGGGAGCTTAACTGCCAAGCCGGCTCTGCAGTCCACGCGTGAATTTAACAATGAAGTCTGCACATGTGGAAGTTGGAGCTGATGACCTACGAGCCTGTAGATGAGTGAGTGTGGAGACGAGTGAGTGTGGAGATGAGTGAGTGTGGAGATGAGTGAGTGTGGAGATGAGTGAGTGTGGAGATGAGTGAGTGTGGAGATGAGTGAGTGTGGAGATGAGTGAGTGTGGAGATGAGTGAGTGTGGAGATGAGTGAGTGTGGAGATGTGAGTGAGTGTGGAGATGAGTGAGTGTGGAGATGAGTGAGTGTGGAGATGAGTGAGTGTGGAGATGAGTGAGTGTGGAGATGTGAGTGAGTGTGGAGATGAGTGAGTGTGGAGATGAGTGAGTGTGGAGATGAGTGAGTGTGGAGATGAGTGAGTGTGGAGATGAGTGAGTGTGGAGATGAGTGAGTGTGGAGATGTGAGTGAGTGTGGAGATGTGAGTGAGTGTGGAGATGAGTGAGTGTGGAGATGAGTGAGTGTGGAGATGAGTGAGTGTGGAGATGTGAGTGAGTGTGGAGATGAGTGAGTGTGGAGATGAGTGAGTGTGTAGATGTGAGTGAGTGTGGAGATGAGTGAGTGTGGAGATGAGTGAGTGTGGAGATGAGTGAGTGTGGAGATGAGTGAGTGTGGAGATGTGAGTGAGTGTGGAGATGAGTGAGTGTGTAGATGTGAGTGAGCCTGTAGATGTGAGCCTGTAGATGTGTGTGAGCCTGTGGATGATGTGTGTGCGAGCCTGCAGAAGCTTCCAGAGCAGCTGGCCATGTTGGTAGCATTGGTGGAGTGCTTGCTTAGAATGAGTTTGATTCCTACCATGAAATAAAACAGACATGGCAGCACACATCTGTTATCCTAGTACTTCAGATAGAGGCAAGAGGATTAGAAGTTTGGCCATCCTCGGCTACACAGCAAGTTTGAGGCTAGCCTGTGCAAATGCTCAATGACTCATAGAGGTCTGCTTGTGATGAGAAACCCACCCATTTCATCGGGGTGTATTTCTCTCCAGACAGACAGACACTAGGCACATCCCAGGCAGGCAGACAATACATAGAGAACGTGGTATCCAAATGTTGGGACAGGTTCAGCCCCATCATGTGGGGTGGTCTCCTGGGAGTAGGCAGCCCTTGGTGTGCTCTTATTGCTTGCATCATATTGTATTGGAATTCCCTCTTCAGAACCTTACAATGTTCTTAGCAGCAAAAAAATTACAGTCAGAACGCCGGGATCATTTGAAGTCATTTTCTTTTGTTTTATTCCAAACACATATTTTTGTAAACCTGGCATTTCCCAAACAGTGCAAGTGAACTAGAAGTGACTGCAGAGACTGGAATACACACGCCACAGTGAGGAGGTACAGCCCTCCCACCCCAAACCCTCTTGGGTAGTGTGGGTTGTGGATACCTCAATAAATCTGCAGACCTGCAGAGAATGGGTGAGTGGGTGGGGGTACATGCCATGCAACAAACCACTCAGAAAGCTCAAACTCACACTGCCAATCACACTGTGCACACCAGGGGATCAAACAAAGCAAACGGCCACAGAAGCAAAACCCAGATCAGCTCTCTGTAGAGAGCAGAGTGTTGCACCACCCTCAGGAGATCTACTCAAGGCTCCCCTCATGGGCCGAAGACCCGAAAGACATTCTAGAAGGCTCCTTAGGCCCCATTGGCTCTGCAGTCTCCCTTCTGCCATTATCCTAGAAAACACTCTCCACTGTGCATTTTACTGCTCTGTGTTTCAAAACCCTCATCAATTAAAATTCTGTGTTCTCTGGGAATTGTGGAGTGAAACTCTGTCTCTGGTTTTGCTTACTAAAGGGATGGCTCCCCCATGGCTTCACATATGTCAGGCAAACCCTCTGTGACTGAGCCGTCCATCCCTCACCAATAGTGCGTTGCAGTACCTCTAAATTGAAACGGGGAAGTCCTTTCCTAGGTGTATGTTTCCCAGGCAATCAGCTATAACACCGTCTTAACCTTAAATAAATGTGAATAGCATTTCCACACCTACCACACTGGGGCTCAACAGACAGAACACCACATAGCATCCCTGGTCCCTGGGGTGTCCCAGGAGCATGGCTGCTGCTTGTTGAAACTATCTTGCCTTTGGCTTTAGCAAAGTAGGTTACACCATATTTGGCGTGAGGGACTTCACACAGCCTGCCAAATGTCTGGGCACTGAGATGCCTTTCAAAGCACTGCCCCAGACTGCAGTGACAGGTCACAGGGTGTGCATGGGTCAGTCAGCACAAAGCCAGCTACTCAGGTCCCTCTCCATAGTGTTCTTGTGCTTCTAGACTGCATGGCCTCTTTGCGGCAGGGACTCACCTTGGCAATCCTCCTGACTTTTCCTGAGTCCTACGGAAACTGGGAAGAAGGGGCACTTTTTTTTTTTTTAAAGGGGCATTGCTTTAACCAATTCTTTACAAGGCACCTTTTTCATATTAAAAACAAAAACAAAACAAACAAAAACCCCAACACTTCAGTCCATCCAGTCCAGAGATCTGGTTAAAACCATGGAAGACACAACTAAAAAAACAGAACCAGACAAATGATGGTGCCCATGAGAATGCCTGCAGGGCTTCCACAGTGAATCCAGAGGCAAGATGGTACAATGTGTACACAGACACATCCACACACCTGCTCATTTTACCTGATAGCCTGAAAAAGGCCAGAGTGAAGATGCTGAAGACTCAGTCAAGGGAATCCCTAGACAGGGCTCCACTCCCTCTGCCTGCATGTCAGGCAGCAACATCCCAACAGCCCACCTGGCACTGGGCATTGTCAGATAGGCAAAGGTTGCTTCCTACGGTGACTGCTAGGATTTGCTTCTGGGGCTACCATGTAGTTTTCTTAAAATCAGCCTCGTGGACTTGTAGTGACTTACTGACACATGACTGCTCATGAGGGCTTACCATTCACGGTAGGGCACAAGTGCCAGATTCCAGCTGAGTCTGCCCTTCCTCCCTGTCCCTACTTTCTTGAGTGTGGCTCTGCTGGCTAGCTGAACTGTGTGCATGAGTCACCATTCTCCTCTGACCCCGATGAAGCCATACCCTCTGCAGGAGGCAGGCCAGTGAGGACAGATGCATTTGGCTAAAACTGCAGATGGTGCTGCAGTGGTCTCACCACCTAGGAATCGCAAATAAAAAAATTTATTAAAGCAAATCACGATACGAGTCTCACACACACCATCATCATTACAGGACAGCTGCCAATGGGGCTCTTGGAGAATCCACACTCCACACCTACTGTGGGATGGCTTACTACCCTGAGGCTGTGTTCTCTGGAGATCACCAGCAGCCTGCACATGCCGGACCCACAGTCCAGGCTGTACACAGCTGGTAAAGCTGAGACTTCTTCCCTTATTTCTTTTGATAACATTTATGAACTGGGTGTGCACTTGTTTCCTGGGCTGTCCCAGCCTTGCAGTGACCCTGTCTCCATTCCAGAGTCAGATGCACCATTTGACTTCTAGGACCAGCTTTGACTTGTGGCTTTTTGGGTTTCTCAATGATGAAGATGGCATTTGCTTGTTGGGGAGAGGGGAACACCAAAGCTCTTGGTTTAGAGTTCTTTGCATGATTTCTGGGTTTCCCCAGTTGAGGGTGCCCAAGAAGCTGTTCTCTAGGGGACAGAGTCATCTTGTCAACAACCACCAAGGGCAGAAAGTTTACATCCCCTGCAGGCATGGGACCACAAAAGCCCAGCTTCCTGACATCTAGTTAGGGTACTCTGAGCCTGACTTGCTGACCAGATCCAACTAGGCTGAAGCCACCTTGTTTGTGGGTTGTTCCCTAAAGTGACATTGTTTATTGGCTTCCCAAACTTTCCTGTATTCTATCCCCTACTTCCTCACTGCTAGCTTCTGGGAAGACTTCCTCAATAACTTACTTGCACCCAAATCCTGATTCCAGGTTTTGACCCTTGAGAATCGCACCTAAGACATAAACATAAATCAAGTGGGACTATCCTCTCTGGGAAGGAATCTGCAATACCACCATTTGGGGCCAGCAAGAGTGAGCTGTAGTGACATCACAAGGTAACACCTCACACACACAGACACAGGTCTTTGCTGAGGGAGCACAGCTTCAGTCCTGGGCTTTGAATCCTGGAGCACAGTGTCTGGGATGAGATGGTATTCTGAGGTTGACCAGTTGTCTATCCGGGGCTTGCTGACTCCAGGGGGTGGAGTGCCCGCTGCTGTGCATCAGGGAGGCACAGAGCATCCGCAGTGAGGAAACCAGGCTTTTCAGAGTCTCCCAGTGAGAGGTCCGTAAGAGAAAGCACTGATAACTTCTTCAAGTGCTCTGAACTTGACTCCAGGTGCCAACAATGGGAAATGTCTTAGGTGGTCTTGTTATATCCATGGTGCTTTTTTGCAGTACTCCCAGCTTGGTGGATTCATTTCACGAGGTCTCTTGTTTTTTTAAAACAGCAAGTTCCAAAGTACAGTAAGTCCTTTCTCTTTTAAAATTCGTATGCAGGTACATAAATGTCCAAGATTTCAGTGCTTGAGTGAATTATAGAACTATTTAATAGAAACAATAAAACATCGATACAAATATAAAGACACAATCAATATAAAAGGCTTACATTTATAAAAAATACTTTTAGGTAACAGTTTTCCCCTGAGGGTTGACCACACAATGTTGTATCCATAAATATTGCTTTGCTCTGTAGCTTGTCTTTCCGAAGTTCTGAGTTTGTTTGTAAAGGGAAGTGGTGGTGGCCCCAGTCATGAGACCTGGCTGGAGGTGGCCATCTCAGGTCGGCACCGGGCTTGACAGTATGAGGAAAAGAACAGCATCAGTGGGGCCTCCGAAAAATCTGGAGAAGATTTCTTTCTTCCAAATATGGAAGATACAAAGATCAGGGACCACAGGCTGGTGATGGGAACATGAGGGCATCATATGACTGGCACGGTGGGTCACTGGTTTTTTTGGACCCAGTCCCAACCATCTTCAT
The DNA here is from genome assembly GCF_003668045.3 of Cricetulus griseus. NCBI lineage: Eukaryota > Metazoa > Chordata > Mammalia > Rodentia > Cricetidae > Cricetulus > Cricetulus griseus. The sequence goes on along the minus strand of NC_048597.1, from coordinate 225,973,230 downwards.
TCTCTTTCCGGTTTTTCTCAGCTTCGATGATTTCTTTGTACCTTCTGCGGAAGAAGCCCATCTGAAAGACAAGTAGAAGAGGCTCTGGGTTAGGACTGGCTGGGTTCTCAGGAATCCTGAGCTATGAGGAGGCAGGACCCAGCCCTTCCCAGGCACGGGGAAGCCAGGAGAGTGTTTCAGGTGAGACTGTTTTTAGAAAACATACTGGCAAGCAAAGAGTTACTTGGATCCACTTTTCAAACCACACTGACTTCCTGTGGTCTAGCTCCCAGCAAGCTGTTCACTGAAGAAGCTTCTGGAAAACTGTTCCCCAAACTGGGTGCCCGGGAACACCAGTTACTGGGTGTTTTTCAAAGTTTTTTTTTTTTTTTCTTTTTTGAGTGAAGAAAAAGATAAGCATGTCCTGGTCAGTCAAGTTTGGAAAAAGCTGCATTTTCTAGCATTTGTGATAGACCATAGGATAGCAAAGGATTTGACCTCTGGGTGGGGTGAGCCAGCGTTTCTTGAGATATTTGCTGTTTCTTCTCCCGAATATGTGTTTATGTATGTATGTGTTTATGTTTGTGTGTTTATGTGTACATCTGCATATGTGTTTATGTGCATATGTGTTTGTTTATATGTATAGGGTTTATGTGTATATGTGTTTGTGTGTATAGTGTTTATGTGGATGTGTATTTACCTGTGTATGCATTTATATGTTTGTGTATATGTGTTTATGTGTTTGTGTGTATGTGTATAAATGTGTTTGTGTGTGTATGTGTGTTTATGTGTTTGTGTGTGTAAGTGTATGTGTATAAATGTGTTTGTGTGTGGAGGTCAGAATCAGATGCTGTTCCTCAGAGCTATCCACTTTGATTTTTTTTTTTCTGAGACAGGGTTTCTCTGTGTAGCTTTGTAGACCAGGCTGACCCCAAACTCACAGAGATCCGCCTGCCTCTGCCTCCTGAGTGTTGGGATTAAAGGCATGCGCCACCACTGCCCGGCTCCACTTTGATTCTTGAAACAAGTCTCTCGGTGGCCTGGGTGGCGCTGAGTAGGCCAGCCTGACCAGTAAGCTCTGGGGATCTGAGACAGTCTCCCCAGCACTGGAATTATAAGCATAGGGCACTTGCCTGGTTTATACAGGTGCTGGGGATGGACACAGGTCCCTGTGCTTGTGTGGAAAGCCTTTGCCAGCGAAGTCATAACCTCAATCCTTATACAAACTTATTAATGTCCCAAGAGACATCGGCCACCTGAGGACTCATTTGACAAATATTGCTCTCACACAACAAACTTTTCAAAGTACCCAGGGATCGCATTCCACCTCACTGTCATCTAGAACTTTCTCTCATATCTGTGGCATCCATGATATCTATGCTGGAGTCAACGGCATGGGTTCCCCTTGGCTCTGCATGATGATTTAGGGTTTTCTTCGGCACTTTTCTTCTCCCCCTGCCCTGAAGCTGCATTTGCTCCGTGTCTCTTCACACTTGGTGAGACGAATGCCTGGCTTATCTCACACAGTCATTACAGTTGCTGCTGTCCTGTGTTTAAGCCACTTTTTGTAGCCTGACAGAATCTAGAATCATCTGGGAGGTGGGTTTCTGGGCATGCCTTATGGGTGGTGATCTTGACTCAGTTTTCTGGTATGGAGAGGCCCCTCTTTATAAAACATATCTCTTTTTATGTACATGAGGGCTTTGCACCATGAGCGTGCAGTGCCTGTGTAGGTCAGGCCAGGAGAGGGCATGGGCTTTCCTGGAATGAGAGTTAGGGATGGCCACGAGCTCCTGCAAGGCAGAGAAGCAGCTAGAGATCAGGGATTCTCCTGTGACACCACCCATCTTCTCTGCCGAAGGGGGCTCCACTGGCCTAGTTGAAGATGAGGGCTGCCTCACCACATCGTCAAGGAAACCTGCTACTGGATTCCAGCAGGCTCCACAAGGCTGTGCAGTTTGAAGGCAGGGAAGGAACAGAGACCTCCCGAGGAGAACATGCAAGGGTCTGAGAAAATCTGTTATGGTTCACACTGTCAGACAGTCTCCCCAGCACTGGAATTATAAGCATAGGGCACTTGCCTATGCTTATAGGCAAGCAATCGCCTGAGAAGAGACCCTCAGTGAGGGACTGTATTGGGTTGGCTCGTGAGGGTTTGTTTTCATTGTTAACTGATACGGGAGACCCGGCCCACTGTGGGTAGAACCATTCCCTAGGCATGAGATCCTGGACTGAGGAAGTGCCCAGAGCGCTGAGCTCAAGCATGCAGACACTCATTTCTCTCTGCTTTTGACCATGGATGCTACATAGATGCTGTGTGATGCGACTGGCGGGTTCAGATTCCCACAGCCTTGACTTCCCAGCAATAATGGGTCACAGCCTGGAATTGTGAGCTAGAACAAACCATTTCTCCCCTAAGTTACTTTTTAGGGGGTTAGGTGGAGGAGCTTTTATCACATCAACAGAAATGAAACTAGAACAACCCAATCATGAAACTAAACATGGATATAACAAAGAAGTATTGTTGGCCCGACTCTGGCTGCTGATGGTGTAGTGATTCCATCCATCGGTAGCCCCAGGTGACTGTGACTGGAGCACTATTCAAGGAGACTTGTGACATTCTGCTCCTGGGTCACTGTGTGTGTGTGTGTGTGTGTCTTTATGGGTATCTTTGTGTGGGTATGTCTGTGTATGTCTGTGTGTATGTTTGTATGTGTCTGTGCATGTCTCTTTGTGTGTTTATGAATACATGTGTTTGTGTATGTGTGTGTGTGTGTGTGTGTGTGTGTGTGTGTGTCTTCTCCAAAAGGCCATTTCTTTCAACACAGTGCATTCTGTGGCTAAAGAAGGCTGACTCGGGCAGGACAGGCTGTGCATAGGAGCTCAGGGTTGCCCGGTATCACAGACAGAACGGTCTACAAGGACCATTTCCCAACAGATGGCAGCAGAGTGTTTTATTCTAACAAACCCAGATTGTCAGGCAGATGAAGTGAAAGCTACCAGAACAAAACGGAGGACTTGGGAATGACTTAATGGTGTAGCACCTACCTAGTATGCACAGGGCCATGGCTTCTGTTCCCAGCAGCGCGCGCACACACACACACACACACACACACACACACACACACACACACACACACACACTCACAGTCACAGACACACACATACACACACTCATACACATACACACACACACACAGACACACACACACTCACACACATATACACACTCACACATATACACACACTCACACACATACACACTCACACACATACACATGCACACTTAAGACAGAGTATCACTATGTAGCTCTGGCTGGCATGGTACTTACTGTGTAGACCAGGCCGACCTCAAACTCAGAGATTCACCTGCCTCTGCTGCTGAGTGCCGGGACTAAAGGTGTATACTACCAGGCCTGGCTGAGAACCCAAATATTGAAGGGAAATACACAAATTCAACACATAGTAAAAACAAAATTGACCCTATTATTAACACCCGAAGAAGCAGTAGCATGGTACATTTTACTTTTAAAAAGCCTTTTCCAGGGCTGGGTGGTTGCTTTTTGGGCTGCATTAGGTCCTAGGATCAATTCCTAACACTAAGTACTAAAGAGCTTGAGGCATGGTTGACAGATTTTAAAATAAGTGTAAGGTACTAAACACGATGTTTTGATACATGTTTGATACACATTGAAAAAAGTCTAGTACAATCAGACTAAAGAACTTAGCCACCGCCTCATATGGTGACATTTGTATGCTAAGAACGCTTCAGGTTAATCTTAGCAAACCTCAAGGACCAAATATAAATTTTCAGTCTCATGTTAAGGTATGGATATAGTGTAAAGCAGAGAGAGAATTATTATTATTATTTATTATTATTATTATTTGTTTTTCAAGACAGGGTCTCTGTGTAGCCCTGGCTGTCCTGGAACTCATTCTGTAGACCAGGCTGGCCTTGAACTCAGAGATCACTTGCCTCTGTCTCCCAAGTGCTGGGATTAAAGGCGTGTGCCACAACTGCCTGACTGAACAGAGTGAATTATGAAATGCCTAACAATTTGCAAGAATTGATATTCTTTTCTCCTTCTTTGGGCACACATACCTGCTTTTATTAGCATGCCTGGGTATTTGAGAGGAATTCTGGGAAGTCTTGGGCTGCCAAATAAGCCCACCCTGAGACTTCTGGGAAATGATTAATAACAAGCATACACTGTACCCATTGCGACCTCACACTTCCACCCAGTTGTTTCTGCCTAACCCTTTCTGGAATCTTCCAAGGCTTGTGTTCCAGGACGGGTCAGATGTTTTGTTTATAATTACCCTGTTTGCAGGAGAAACTGCCCTGCGAGGAGACTTCATGACTAGCTTCAAGGTTTGTTCAGCTGGAGGCTGGGAGAAGCAGAGGAACCTCCTGGTCCTGACAGTAACCCAGATGCCTCCCGTAGACTAACACAATGTGTCTCCAAGCCTGATGGAAATCCGGCAAAGCAGCAGATTTTCTCAGTTGCCCTGTTAGGTGGGTGCTGGGTAGTCAACGAATCCCAAAGAAGAGATCAGAACCTACCCAGTTCTGGGGTACTCAGTCCCAGGCCAGCCCTTATCAGAATGGCAAGACACTTCCAGGCATCTGGTCTCTTGGGGTGCCTCTCTGTGCACTGGCCTTTGGCCTTTGGGGTGTTTCTTGGGCAGCCATCCCAGTGACACTGGGCATGCTCTTCCTTCCATTGGACTAGCTTAGGACCTTGTGTTTATTGACTTCTTAGTTACTTGGCTGTTTACAGAGCACGTCTCCATCTCAAGATGTTGAGGACACAGTATCAGACCAATATTTATCTCCAAATATAAACCAGCCCCACCACACGTCACTGGCACATGGTTTTTCCTGCTTGGGGGGGGGGGCGGTTGTTCATGTGTGTGTACATGTGTGCACATGGCTATACACTCTTTTGAAAAGTAGGGATGGGTCTTCTCAGTCTGTATTGGAAGCAAGGAGGTGACCCTTCTGGAGTGTCTGCCTCACCTTGCATGTTCTCTGTGACACTAGGCAGATGTCCATTGCTAAGCACTTTCACTGTGAGTCATAAGTGATGTTCTCCACCCATACAAACCACCCTTTCTAAGAAAGCTCTAGAATACACGGCTCTTGGAAGGGTTACAGCTGATGAAGGCCTCCAACTAGCTGTTGTCAGCGGGGTAGCCAAACTCTCTCTGACTCTGCTTCTCTGTCACTAGACCAGGCAGAACTGGATCTTCCTGACAAAACAATGGCACTCTGTTTCAAATCATCTAGTTTTGAAAAAGTGTCAATCAGGAAGGAAAAGAAAAGAGACAGAGGGTCCTTGGTTGAGGGCAGTGGACGCTCTCCTTCACTGAAGAGGTGGCCTGTGTGTCTGGCAAACTGCAAACAAGCAGGGACGGACTCAGGAAAATGGTAGAGGGATTCAGGGAGGTATTTTTGTTCTAAAGGGCAAATGGCTGAGCATATTTTTTTTCTCTCTCTCTGCTTTGCTGGTGTTAATGAGTTGAAGGTGTTTGTTTCTCAGACAGGCTAGCCCACGCTGTTGCACCTCTGAGCAGTTTAACCTTCCCATAAACGGGCCTCTCGGAAGAGGCACCGTGCTGGGGTGTCTCCCAACCCAGCCAGGAGCTGAAGCAATGGAGAAGGGATGCTTTTGGATTTTCTCCCTTGAAAGAGTTTCATGTTTCAAAGTCTTCCTTGTGCGGGGGTTTGGCAGGCTACCGTAATCCTCACACATCAAGTTTAAATTACATTTCCCAGTGTCCGAGGACGGCTCAGCTCTGAGAAGGCCGATTAGGATCCATTTCAGGACTCTGCTTAACTTGGGGCCCTGCTGTGGATTTTGTTTGGAGCCAGGTCCTTTTGCTGCCAAGTGTGAGAGTCTGAGCCATCAGCAGGCCCTTGAGGAAGGTTCTGGGGAGCAGTAATAGCAGGGTTGGGTGTGTGGGTGGGTGCTGGATGGGCTGAGAGCAAGGGCAGGGACGACTAAGACTTAGCCCTGGAGAAGGCCTTTGTGGAATCCCGAGGGGTTTGTATTTCAGATAGACAGGAACCCCACAGAGCACATGTCACAAGGGTCAGGGGCCAGTGAACTAGGCCAAGTATTGTTTGCTGATCCCTGCCACTTAAGCGCCTTTCTCAGAGGGTTTCAAAATGGTCTGAGGTCTGTTGTTTGCCTCTGCCCAGTTACTTGGGTATGCCACCTAGAAGGGACCCAGTGCTACCTCCTGAATAAAGGCTTTGGCCACCCAGTGAGCATCGAGCATGTATTGTGGACAATGAAGGTATGGAGCTTTCAGTGTCATGCCAGCATTTGTGTTTAGATCACATAGTTTTGGGAGGTACTCTGAAAGGGAACTCAGGGCCCCCACAAGGTGTTTCAGTGGGTAAAGGAGCTTGCTGCTAAGCCTGACGACCTGAGTTTAATCCCCGGGACCCGCATGGAGGAAAGAGAACTCATTCCTGCAACCTGTCCTCTGACCAACACTGTTTCCCCCACAGCTCCCCACAAAATAATCTCTTACAAAACTAAAAAATAACAGAGGGGAATTTAGTAGATGAAGAGGGCCTGACCTCCGGCCATCTGTTCCTTATGTGTTCTTAGAGGTATGTCTCCAGGTCAGCTGGGTGGCAGGTGCCAGCCAGTGATATCCCTGGAGAGAGTGGAGGGGATTACATATAAAATATGGTAATAAGCCCAAACTGGTGAGGTCTAACAAGTCAGATGCCAGGCTGGACTTAAGCCAGTTTTCAGCTGGTTTCTCTGCACAGTGCCATGGGTGTGACATTGAATTGCTACTCAATACTCACAATGCATTATTCTTAGGCTGTGGATGTAGGAATTAGAGTTGACAAAATGTCGGTAGTGTAACATGGTAGGGAATGTAAGTCTTGAAAATAATCCTTCATTTCACTTGCTTTTTCCAACCTCTCCTAGACTTACTATATTAGTCGGTCTTCAACAAAGACATTTGCTTTTCCTAAAAGACTCCCCATGCCACTTGTTTCTCTTGTTTGGATCCAGGGGATCATATGCCATGCCATGGACAACCCTCTGATATAAAGACTGTACCAAGATTTTTAAAAATTTAATTAATTTTTGTTTAACATGTCATTTTTGTGTGCATGCCACAGTATATATATGGAGATCAGAGGACAGCTTGTGGGAGTCAGATCTCTTGGCTTGTCAGACTTGGCAGCAAGCACCTTTACTGGCTAAGCCATCTCACCAGCCACCCCCTTTACTTTCTAAAATTAATTAATTTAATGTGTATGTGTGCCTGAGTATATACATGTGCCTGTGTGTGCCTGAGTGTGTGTGTGTGTGTGTGTGTGTGTGTGTGTGTGTGTGTGTATGTGCATACCTCACCCTCCTGGACCAAACCCATGTTAGTACTGAAATAACATCTTAGTTGAGAAAAGTCCCTTTGAGGCATGGGAGCAGGATGGAGAGCCAAGACTAGAAGCACATAAGGAAAACCAATTGACAAAGATAAGGCTGGAAACCAGAAGGCCACCTAGAACAGGTTGAGGGCCACTGCAGAGGTGTCTCTGCAGTGCTCATTTTAACACTCAAACACACACTCCCAGGTGACCAGAAATCCTGAGGTCTCTCAGCTGACAGGATTCAAGAAGGTAGACATCACATATGGTCATGGACTTAGAGAAAGATGAAGGTTCTTGTAACAAAGTCCCCAGTCAACAGCCATCAAGTGTCAACAGTCATGAGTGTCAACAGTCATCAAGTGTCAACAGTCAAGAGTGTCAACAGTCATGAGTGTCAACAGTCAAGAGTGTCAACAGTCATGAGTGTCAAAAGTCATCAAGTGTCTGTCAATAGTCATTAAATGTCTGTCAACAGTCATCAAGTGTCTGTCAACAGTCATCAAGTCTCAACAGTCATGAGTATCTGTCAATAGTCATCAAGTGTCAACAGTCATGAGTGTCTGTCAACAGTCATCAAGTGTCTGTCAACAGTCATCAAGTGTCAACAGTCATCAAGTATCAATGGTCATCAAGTGTCGACAGTCAACCAACTCCTGCACCTCATCTCAACCAAGAGTTTTCCACAAAACTGAGAGGCAGGAAGGGAAGTGTGAGAAGGCTATGGAGATCAAGAAGGAGCAGTCAGCTCTGTTGGGTATCAGAAAGCAGCATACGTTTTGCCTGCATGTACACTGATCCAAGTACCAACAAGGCACAGAGATAACAAGGCTTAACTTGCCGAGCCCTAGCCCACCCTGAACCCTCACCACCTGGTATTAGACTCATAACCATGATGGGGGATTGCAAGTTCTATGCAATAATATTTTTGACAAAGAGAGAAGTATGTGTATCCTCTCCATTCCCTTCAAAGAAGAACAAAGGGCCCATGGTGCGGTGTATACAAGGTTGTCTTTCAGTTCCCTACTGCAGGAATGAGGCTATGGAGTGCAGCCTATGTGTGTGTGGCTCTTATCAGGGAACATGGTCTATCACCACAGTCCCTCTTAGGAAATGGGACAAAAGCAAAGTGACCTCAGCAGAGGCAGGTGGGAAGAGATGGGGTGGGGGGTGAGGAGGTTGGGGGAGTGAGCACAGGTGATGGGTGGTGTGGCAGTGAGCTCAGCGGGGTAGCCACAAAGAGGTCATGCAGACCATGAAGGGGAATGTGATGGCTGTCACACTCCCTGCTCTGTGTCTGGGCCCATGTGGCTGGAGCAAGAGGGCTTTCTTCTCATTCCAAAAGCCCTCATGAAGGGAGCCGCCTCCCCTTACCCTCCACAGGCCTTTGCAGATTCCAAACACTGAGCCTTGTTCTCCACCCACAGGCCACAGGCCCTCTCAGCAGGAAGACTCTGGGGCTGGAGATGAGGGAGTGTTAAGAGTCTATCTGGCTGTGTAGGGTAAACAAGGGACAAATTGGAAGATTAAAAAAGAGGAAATATCTGCTGTTGGCAAATACACAGGAAAGTGTACACTTTGCTAAACCCATGGTGGGAGGGTGAATGGAGGTAGCATTTCAGGAAGGCAATTTACACCGTTGACTACATCCCTCCATGACTCCATCCCTAGGGTTGCATTCTGAGGACACAGTGTAGGATTTGTGCACCTTTCTGGCTCTAAGGTTATCAACCGTGGCATTGTTACAAGATATGGACAACCAGGGGCAACCTTGATTCTGGGGCTGGGGAACTGTAGACTACAGAGTTAGCACTGTCATTATGACATGGCTGGAAGTGGGCTCCTAACAACACAGGGAGAGATTTACAAGGATATCTGACATTCGAGGGCATATAAGATGGGAGTGTGTAAGATGGGGTGTGTAAGATGGGGTGTATAAGATGAGGGTGTGTAAGATGAGGGTGTGTAAGATGGGGTGTGTAAGATGGGGGTGTATAAGATGAGGGTGTGTAAGATGAGGGTGTGTAAGATGGGGGTGTGTAAGATGAGGGTGTGTAAGATGGGTGTGTGTAAGATAGGAGTGTGTAAGATAGGAGTGTGTAAGATGGGAGTGTGTAAGATAGGAGTGTGTAAGATGGGGGTGTGTAAGATGGGGGTGTGTAAGATGGGGTGTGTAAGATGGGGTGTGTAAGATGAGGGTGTGTAAGATGAGGGTGTGTAAGATGGGGTGTGTAAGATGGGGGTGTATAAGATGAGGGTGTGTAAGATGAGGGTGTGTAAGATGGGGGTGTGTAAGATGAGGGTGTGTAAGATGGGTGTGTGTAAGATAGGAGTGTGTAAGATAGGAGTGTGTAAGATGGGGTGTGTAAGATAGGGTGTGTAAGATGGGGGTGTGTAAGATGGGGGTGTGTAAGATGGGGTGTGTAAGATGGGGTGTGATGAGGGTGTGTAAGATGAGGGTGTGTAAGATGGGGGTGTGTAAGATGGGGGTGTGTAAGATGGGGTGTGTAAGATGGGGTGTGTAAGATGAAGATGGTGTGTAAGATGGGGGTGTGTAAGATGGGGGTGTGTAAGATGGGGTGTGTAAGATGGGGTGTGTAAGATGGGGGTGTGTAAGATGGGGGTGTGTAAGATGGGGGTGTGTAAGATGGGGGTGTAAGATGGGGTGTGTAAGATGGGGGTGTGTAAGATGGGGGTGTGTAAGATGGGGTGTGTAAGATGGGGGCGTGTAAGATGGGGGTGTGTAAGATGGGGGTGTGTAAGATGGGGGTGTGTAAGATGGGGGCGTGTAAGATGAGGGTGTGTAAGATGAGGGTGTGTAAGATGGGGGTGTGTAAGATGGGGGTGTGTAAGATGGTGGCGTGTAAGATGAGGGTGTATAAGATGGGGGTGTGTAAGATAGGAGGGTGTGTAAGATGGGGTGTGTAAGATAGGAGTGTGTAAGATGAGGGTGTATAAGATGAGGGTGTGTAAGATGAGGGTGTGTAAGATGGGGGTGTGTAAGATGGGGGTGTGTAAACTGTATCTATTATTCATGAATTTTTCCAGGTTGAGAGCTGAACCTGCAGAGGCGGAGGAGATGTCTCCATTGGTACAGTGCCTCCAGGGCAAGCATGAAGGTCTGACATTCAGAACCTGTGTAAAAACGCCAGGCATGGTGGCACTGATTTACATCCCAGTGCAGGGTAGGAGAGACAGGCAGTCTCCCACTGCTTCCTGGCCAGCCATTTTAGCCTAATCTGTGAGCTCCAGGACAACGAGAAACTGTGTCTCGAGATCATTCAGGGGGCACAGATGCCTGCCACCAAGCTTGGCAGTGTTTTGTCCCTGTAACAAACATGGCAGAAGGAGAGGAGGGACTCTGAAAGTTGTCCCTCTAACCCACACATGTGGGCCATGGCACATGTGTACACACACACACACACACACACACACACACACACACACTCACGAGTCTGTGAGTGTGCACACACAGGAACCGAACCCATGGCTTTCAATTCAAAAGTACTTCACCTGAACATACACTGAGGATATATCTGGATAACTTAACTGACAAATTGTCCAAGAATCAGCTGAGCCTATGAGAAAGCCTCACTCATGACAATGCACGCAGAGAAACAGGTCAAGATGGAGACAAAGCCATGATCATCACACTTAGCTCCAAGATGTAACCTCTAGATGCCGGATAACATTTTTTTCTTTATTAATGTTATCATGTTTTATCACTGCATATGTATTGTTTTCTAACCCCAAAGAAGTTAAGTATTTGGATTTAAAGCATCCACCCACAATACTCTAGAGATTGTTCCTATAACTGGCATTTAAAAACGGCTTTGCCAAAGAGCACCGGTTATTCATTTGCACCAAAGCATGGTGAAAGCCTGACACCACTGCCTTCGTTGTGTGCTTCCTTATCTCTGGGTCAGACTCTGCTTGTCTCTATTTTATTTTATTATTATTATTTTTCCTTTTTTTCTGCTTGCCTCTTAATGAGTATCCACCTAAAAATCCACAGTACCTAAGCTCTTCATTCCCCTTCCAGGTTGATACATTCTCTACAGCTACAGTCTAGGACTCTAGGAAAAGCACGGCTTGCAGACATATCACCCATGCAGGAGCAAACATCTTATGGGAACCAGGCTGATCTCCTGAAGCAATGACAGCAGAAACCCTTCTGGATGGGGTTGATTTTCTGAGGACAGACAAAATGAGGTGATTGAGGTCCCTTTTCTCTCTCTAAAGTGATCCAAGAGGAGGCAAGATTTCACCCTCTGCCTAAAGGGGGCGCTGAACCCCCCTCTGTACCTGTACTGTGAGGGGCAACCGCTTTCTTCCTAGGTTCCGCAGCCCTGGGGAGACCTGTGACCCAGTGTCCTGGGTGGGAAATCTGCAGGCACCTATGGGTGCCAGACTCACCTTCCACAGCAGCACAGCCAGCAGCAGGAAGATGAGGATTCCCACCAGCAAACTGATGGCGATGATCCACCCCACCACGTAGCCACGGGGCTCCAGATTGTGCAAGGCCTCGAAGACCACCTAGAAGGCAACACAGAAGTGAAACCATGAGATGGGGCGGGGTGGGGGGGCACCTCTTGGAAGGGCTATAACGATAGCGACCCTGATTTCAAATATCCCAAACTGAACAAAAGCATGGTGAGAAATGTCAGGACACATCACATTCCAAAATTAGACGGCGATCTTCTCCACCTTGCATTCTGGTTCTGCAATAAAGAACATGGGGTGTTTCTCAAGCAGCGAGACTTCTGAGTGCTAACTCAATATGTTACTTAATATGGGATCATTTGCTCAAGATGAGTTTTTACCAATAGATTGCAGACCACACATGGGCTAAGCCACAGTCTTGGGTCTCACAGCGGTGCCTAACCTGTCAAAAGAATTCATTCAAAGCTTGCCGTTGGTAGCACACGCCTTTAATCCCAGCACTCGGGAGGCAGAGACAGGCGGATCTTGGTGAGTTCGAGGCCAGCCTGGTCTGCAGAGTGAGTTCCAGGACAGCCTCAAAAAAAAATTCATTCATGATGTGATGTCATTTCTAATCTGAGTCATATGCAGTTGGAGGCCTTATATCATCGAAGCACACTTGCTAATTTTTATTTATAGATGTGTGTGTATCTGTGTTTATGGGTGCCACACGCATGCAGGTATCCCCAGAGGCTAGAAGAAGGTGTTGGATTCCCTGGAGCTGGAGTTATAAGAGGTTGTAAGCTGCCTCATGTGGGTACTGGGTATTTAACTTGGGTTCTCTTTAAGAACAGCAAGTGCTCTAGAGAGCCATCTCTCTAGCCCCTGAGGCACACTCAACTTCCAGGGAGACTTATTGGTGTTCTAAGGTTGGTCTATGTCAGCTCTCAGGAGCCAAGTGTGCATCAAGACACTGTGTGATGGGAACCTCATACCAAAGAAACAGCAAGCCAGACATGGCTCCTCCAGCCTCTTGCCCGAGAGTGAGGCCTTCCCCATGTAGTAGCTCACGCTGACCACACTCCCTGGCTTACTTCCATTTGCTTGGGTCAGAGCAGGTATGGTTTTACAGAATTCAAGTGTCACTTGCACCCTCTTCTTCCAAAGGGAAAGCCAATCTGGTCATCTTTTGTTCCTTGTGTCTACTTCTGGAGCGAGGGGTGGCCAACTGATATGTGCTGGGGTAGGGGTCCGTGTGAATAGTTATCCACGAGACCGTCTGGCTCTTTGGTTTCACATGTAGAACCTGAACCCAGAACTTGTCTTAAGGGAAGGAAATTCAGTAGAGCAGAAATGCTCCTTCCAGTGTGGAGACAAGCTAGAGAAGAGTGCCTAGAAAACCCAAGCAGGCATTGTGGGGGATGAGGTGGTGCAGCCCACAGCCAGGGGATCTTAGGCTTGGGTGTTTTTTGCACCTGTGAATCAGGAGCCACTTCAACCCCTCCCTAGAGGTTCAGACAAAAGTCAGCCAAACCTTCTAGCAGACAAGGATCCTGAGCCAGGCTGTGAACTCAGTGGGGGGTTAGTTGTGAGGTCCAGGAGGCTGAACTGTGTCCTCTTGGCAAAGCCACACTGGAGGTCTGGTTTTGTGGATACAGAGACGAGAGTAGTCACTACAATTTAGTCTGGCGAATTTTGTAAGAATGTCCTGTCACGTCCCGGGAATGTGGACCTTGTGTCTTTTCTTTTTTTGTCAGTGGTGTTGTTGGTCCTCTTGGATGTGAGCTCTGGGCCTTGGCAGATCAGTCTCTTCTATCCTGACTGCAATAAATTCTGTGAGTGCTCTGCACGCCTTGCAGTGTGCTAAGAAGCCCACATCACAGATTACAAACAAATGAAAAGAAATGAATGAACAAAAAAGGGAAGGGGAGCGTATGATGTGGAGACACACTGACCACAACGCCCACTGAGCCGACTGAGCCTCTCTAAACAGCTCCTCCCCCCCACACCCCCCATTTCCATGCCTGTCACTGCTCCAGTTCAGGCCCCGCCTTCACAGGCACTGTGTCAGGATTCACCCCCCCCCCAAATTTGTTTTCTAAGAACGTAGGTCCTGACACATCACTTCAGTCATTTCACTCTGTGGATGGCTCCTCCTCACTCTGAGCATCTAACTCAGGACACTGAGCTGAGCTGTACCAGTCTGGCTACCTGTCTCCCCAACCCGTCCCAGGTCACAGATTCACATCCCAGCCAGTTAGTGTCACCCTCCCACCCCACCCCCCCCACCCCTGCCCAGGTGCTGTCTCTTTGGTTTTACTCCCTGGAATGCCCGTCCATCCTGCCTGTGTGACAGGCACCACAATTGCTTGTCTTAGACATGCTTACACGGTTTGTCCTGACAATTCTATATTTGAAAAGGTGATCAAAGGCAGGAAATAAATACAAACTACAGGAAAAAAAATTATGCTCAGAAAAATTATGAGCTGGTGAGACTCCCCAGTGGCTGCCAGACATGACAACCTCAGTTCAGTTTCTGGGGTTCACATCGTGGAAGGAGGAAACAGATTCCCAAAAGTTGTACTCTGATTTACACACCTGCCATGTGGGCTCCACACAGTCACACACACACATACACACACACACACACACACACACACATAGAGTCACACACACATACACAGTCACACACACACACACAGTCACACACACACACATACACACACACACACAGTCACACACACACACACACATACACACACACACACACACACACACTCACACACACACACACACCAGGTAAAGTGCAATTTAAAAAAATTAAGAGAACTGGAAGAGTCTCACTGCAGAATTAGTCACACAGATGCAGAACCAGAACATCCTAAGTGTCTAAGGCTGGGAAGACCGGTTAGCTAAATAATGGTTAACCACAAAACAGAACACAGAACCAGAACATCCTAAGTGTCTAAGGCTATGGCGACAGGTTAACTAATAATAACCACAAAACGGAATATCACAAGCTATTAAAAATGACAACTGCTCTATAAATTATATTTGTCTCTGTATATGTGTATGTGCATACATGTATATTAGTGTGTGTGTATGCATACAGGCATGCATTTATGTTTTGAGATAGGGTCTCACTCTATAGCCCAGGTTGGCCTGGAACTTACCATACAGCTCAGCCTCACCTTGAATTCACAGCAGTCCACCTGTGTCAGTCTCCTAAGTGCTAGGATCACAGCTTCAGCATTTTACTAATTTATTTTTAGTATATGGGTGTTTTGCCAGCATGTATGTCTGGCATCATCTATAAGCTGGGTGCCCTTGCAGACCAGCGAGGGCATTGCATCCCTGGAACTGAACTGGAGTTTCAGATGGTTGTGAGCTGCCATGTAGGTGCTGGGGTTGGAACCCAGGTTCTCTGGAAGAGCAGCCAGTGCTCTTAACCGCTGAGTCATCTCTCTCTACTGCTGCATAATATTCTAACAAATTAAAAGCATGACTCTTGAACCAATATTTAGTGAATATAAGTGAAGAGACCCACTATTGAGGGAGCCAGCAGGAGGGCTCAACAAAAGATGTCATGGGGGTGGTGAAGAGTGCTGAAATCAGGAGAGTAAATCAGACTGACTCAACTGGCCCGTGCTCTATAGGACGACGTACTTGAAGTTATATTTTTGGTCAGACAGAAATTACTTTTTTTCCTCACTGATACACCTATAACTTCTTCCAGAGCAGGCTCCCAGATCTTATTCCCGAAGGACACAACTTTTTAAGGGGACAAGGGTCTGTTACCGAACAGAAACTCTCAGAAGGTTGACTGTCCCTGCCTCTGGCTGGGGACTGAACAGAGGATACTGAACACACTAGGCAAGTGCTCTACCACAGAGTTCTACCCTTCATGCTTAATTCTCCTCCTGATGCATGTCTGTGGCTTGGGTGGAGACTAGGCCACAGGGGGAAGAGTTCTACAATTAACTGACCACTAAATCTGAATGTGGCATGCTCCCGAGGCCACCAGAGGCGCGGGTTGCTTCTGAGGGAGAGGGTCAGCTGTGTATCACTCGACTGATTCTTGCTTGCTGCTTAGAAAGCCGAGCTCGTCAGCAACAGTGCATGTACATGTGTGTGCATATGCGTGCGTACATGTGTGTCTATCCAGATGGGGCTCTGGAAGTCTTGAGGGATATAATTATTGGCCAGGGAAAGACTGTGCTGGACTGGTCATCTTGCTCCTCTAAAACATTATTCTCCATGGCTGTGGTTTCCTTGGGGACCAAGGATTCTGGGGGTCCCCGGATACCCAACCCCTAATTCAACCAAAGCGTATTTCTATGTGGAAATGGATTCTGTCTGTTAAATGGCAATGCTGATTGATAATCTTGGTGGTGACCGAGAGCCCCTGAGTCAGAGTTGGGGTGGGGCTCTGTTTGCTTGGCTAATTTGCTTGGCCATCTTATACATGTGGAAGCACCATGCCAGGGGCTTTGTAACAAGATAACACTGGGCTCTTCCCAGTCGTTCAGGACTGACATGCCGTAGACTCCCTATCCTTAAAATGCACTGCTCACTTTAGTCTCCTTTACCAGGGTTCCTAGTACCAGATGAGAGTGTTGACCTTCTAACCAACTCCTCGTTCGCACCCAGGTCCCTGTAACCCGGCATCCACACTGCAGTTTTCGACTTTAAACAATGTACATCAGGCTGGTGAGCCTGCAGCCAAGCCTGATGACCCGAACGGGATCCCTAGAACCCACACGGTGGAAGGAGAGAGCCAACTCCCACACGTTGTCCTCTGACCTCTACACGAATACCATGGCACACGTGTGGCTATAGGTATACATGCACACACACATTCGTGCACAATAAATAAATAAAGAAATGTAATAAAAATTTCAAGGAGGCCTGAAGGGATTGCTCAGTAGATCAAGAGCATTTGTCATTCTTCCAGAGGACCCAGGTTCAATTTCCAGATGCCACATGACAACTTACGTACAACTGTCTGTAACTTCTGTTCCAGAGGATCCAACCCTCTCTTCTGACCACTCCATGCTGACCAGGCATGCAAGTGGTGCACGTAAAACTATGCAGGCGAAACATGTATACACATTGTCTTAGGCAACTCTTATAAAGGAAAACACTTAATTCAAGCTGGCTTACAGTTCCAGAGGTTTAGTCCATTACTGTCATGGCGGCACGCAGGCAAAAGTGGTGCTGAAGAAGGAGCTAAGAGTTCTACATCTTGATCCAAAGGGAAAAGGAAGTGAACTGTATTTCACACTGGGCATAGCTTTTGCATAGGAGACATCAAAGCCCGCCCCCACAGTGACATACTTCCTCCAACAAGACCACACCCACTCTAACAAGGTCACACCTCCTAATAGTGTCCCTCCCTATAGGGGCATTTTCTTTCAAACCACCATAAATATGAAATAAATAAATACTAAAAAGCTTAAAGAATAGATACTATTCCATGTGGTTCCTTGCTGTAAACAGAAGCTTCCATGGCTTCTCTCTGCTGTCACAGGATGTGTGTGGTATGGACCCTGCCTTTGCCTCCAACCTTGTCTCCGGCCATCTGGTCCTCACCCAGCTTTTCCCTCGAGAGCCAGGATACTTTGTCACACTTGGCAAGCTCGTCCCTCTCCTGATTCCAGGCCTTAACCCCCATTCTGTTCTGTTCAGCATGGCTCCGTGGAAACAAAGCCCTTGTCAGTTTCCTGTTGGTTGACATCCTTGTTGTCCCGTGTGGCTATGTCCACTTCTTCCCTCGTTCTGCCCCAAGTGCCCAGCATAGCACCTGACCCTTAGCAAACTCTCAGATATAGTCACCAACTGGCTAAATGGCAACCATTGGAAAGTGTCACTTGTGTGTTTGGCAAACTGCACTTTGGAGTTTTCTCAGTGTCTGATGGGCAGTCTTACTTATACCATGGGGATGGTGCGTAAAGAGGAGGAACCACCCGTCACCTGATGGTACAGGGGAGGTGACAATAAATTACAACATAATGAGGTTCAAGGTTAAGAAAACTAAGTAGAGGACATTTTTAACTATAATAGCCTACCTCTAATTTGTGACAGTAAAACTATAATCCAGCTGGGCGGCGTGGCGTATGCTTTTAATCCGAGCACTCAGGAAGCAGAGGCAGGCAGATCTCTGTGAGCTTGAGTCCAACTTGGTCTACAGAGTGAGTTCCAGAACAACCAGGACTGTTTTATAGAGAAACCTTGTCTTAGGAAACCAAACCAAACCAAACCAAAACAACTACAACAAACCTATAATTGAATAGCAATACAGCCTAGGAATGGCAGGTGGCACCCTCTGGAGTGGACTTATTCGGCTGTGTTTATGGATGGCCCCCTTTGGCTGAGGACCTCTTTGGTTGGGTCAGCGATGGAGAGCCATGGGAAGGGACAGGGCACCGAAGTCACTGTATGCTAACCATTCTTCTAGAAGCTTCTTTAAACTAAAAGATTGTGTGTGTGTGTGTGTGTGTGTGTGTGTGTGTGTGTGTGTGATATGTCTGTCTGTCTGTCTGTGCACCACACATGCAGATGACTGAGGAGGCCAGAAGACAGCATCATATCCCCGAGAGCTGGAGTTGTAGGAGGTTGTAAGCCACCTACTGTGGGGCCTGGGGATTGAACTCAGATCCTCTGCAAAAGCAGGAAGTGTCCTTAACCTCTGAGCCATCCCTCCAGATGCTTGCAGAGACTTCTCACTGGTGGTGGTGAAGGAAGTGGAAAGCAATCTCCCCATGTTACAGCCGAGAACACACAGGCTCGGAGCTTATCTGATCTCCAAGTTAGTGAGCTAGGATGTCAGCTTGGGAGTTTCCGATTCCTAAGGGGAAGCATGAAGGAAAGAGCAGAAGCCAGGCCTGACCTGAAAGGCAGGGTTCAGGCACGTGTTTGGGAATGTGCTGTTCCAACCCATTTGGCAGGGCAGGCTTATTCAGGCATGTACAGGGGATGCAGGAGGGAGGCTTCCTTCCGGGGACTGACCTAGCCTGAGGAGGGAAGACCCCAGTTGGGAAGAGGAGATCAGGGTCTAGGGTGCAGGAGCTGGCTGGACTCTGCAGATACCTCACAGTTTAAGCAAATAACTAACAATTCTATAGTCTTTTGGTTTACACTGGGGGAGTCTCCAGCCTTCTTTGTTGACTAGTGCCCTTAAAATATGGGGTGCTTGGGGGCTAAGGAGATGGCTCAGCAGTTAAGAGCAAGCATTTCTCTTGAGGAGGACACAAATTTGATTCCTTACATCCATATGAGACAGCCCAAAATTGCCTATAAATTCAGCTCCAGGGGAATCTAATGCCTCTGGCCTTCATGGGCATCCATATGTGTGTGGTATACACATATTTAAATAATAATAAATCTTCAAAAAATATGGGATATGTCTTAGTTAGCTTTCTATTGATGTGGTAAAACACCATGACCTAAAGTTGGATAGGGGAGGATTTAGTTCATCTTAAACCTTATAGTCCGTCATTGAGAAAAGTCAGAGCAGGAACTGGGGCAGAGACCGTAGAGGAGTGTACCTCTTGGCTTGTTCAGCCTGTTTTCTTATGCCACCTATGCCCATATGAGGGCTAGGCCCTTTCACATCAATCATTAACCACAAAGATGCCCAACAGGCCAATCCAATGGGGGCATTTTCCCATTTCTCATTTGAGGCTCTCTTTTCTCAGATGACTCTTGATTGTGCTGAGTTGACAAAAGAACCAACCAAACAACAACAACAACAAAAACACAGAGAACCTGATGTTTAGCTGTTGGCTTTTGAGGTCAATTCACAGGGCAGGGGATGTTTCTAACTCTTCTTGATCTTTTAGTGCCTTTTCCTGTCTCACAAATGGGGTTAGATGTCTCTGGAGTATATTTTTATTTTCACTCACTCCAAAGCTCTCCCCCAAGAGAGTGTTTTCTAAGACCTCAGTGGATTTCTGTGGTTAGTGCTATACTAAGTCTACAGTCATTGTAGAGTTTAGTTTATAACAGTAGGAGACTAGCAGCAACAACAACCCGTAAGACAGAGAAAGCAACACTATTGTATAATGGTACTTGTTGATTGTGCCTGGAATTTTCTATTAGAATTTCAGACTGTGCTTGAGTAGGAACAAACCATAGAGAGTGAAACCGTAGACTAGAGTGCTCATGCACCCCTCTGAAGAGAATGCCTGCTCCTGATGGAGCGTTTCCCAGGATGCACACAGCTATGCCAAAATCCTTGTGGACTCCAACCATTACTTTATACCTTTTCTCTCTACCTTTTCTCTCTTACCCAAGCTCACTCTCTGGGAAGTAAGTTGGCTTGAGTTGAATATGAAAGTCACATGTTATTGGCTCCTCACAAGCAGCCCTTTGACCTTGTGGTCATTGAGGTCCTCAGGCTTGAGACTGCATGAAACCAGATAAGCACCATTAAAATTAATCTTGGATGCTATTCCTGGTAAGGGTGGTGGCTTGAATAAAAATGGCCGCTATATGCTCCAGTTGTTGGAGATGCTTGGGAAGGGTTAGAAGATATGGCCCTCTTGGAGGAGGTGTCACTAGAGGTGGGCTTTCAGGTTTCAAAACTCTACGCCATTCCCAGTTATCTCTCTCTGCCTCATGCCTGTGGATCAAGATGTGAACTCTGAGCTGCTCATGAGTGCCATGTCCACCTGCCTGCTGCCATGTCCCGCTCACGGACCCACGCTCCGATACTGTAAGCCACAAATAAACTCTTTCTTTTATAAATTGCCTTGGGTGCAATGTCTTATCACAGCAATAGAAGGGTAATTGAGAATAAACATCTCTGATGGATTCATTAAGGAGCAAGTCCTCAAGAAATCTACTGTATACTTCTAGTGACTGGCAGATAGCCTGTATCATGACATAAAAATAAGACAGGCATGCGGAGGATGGACCTTGGGGTAGGCCACTTGCCTGACGTGTTTAAGGCCACAGGCTTGACTCCCTTCACTGGGGACTGGGTGGGGTGGGGGAGATGACACAAGGAAAAGCATTTGATTTTCCTAATACATCATCATGCATGCTATTTATGGTTAAAACTGGATTTGTGTTCCTCCTCTCACACATGCCCTGTTGGATGCCAGACACAGATACATCTCCTCATTGGTCCAAGGCTACAACAAATGGTGCCTAATCTGAGAGACTGTGACATTTCACCTGATTTAAGTCTGCTGGCCAGCATCTGTGGAAATCCCCCTTCAGACGGGCAGTTGACAGGAGCCAGATGCTCAGAAGAGTCACACGGGGGAAAATGTACTTCTTCTAAAACCAGAAGTCTTCCTATTCAGAGACGATTTTTTCCCCTACTAGGAAAGTTGAGAACACACTGCAGTACCGAATCTTAGTTTATGGACCAAAAAGGCAGTGGTGGGAGGAGCCTTCAGGAAGGGCTCTCTTGGGATTCTCATTGTGTGTTCCTTCCCCTCCCTGTTGGGAGCACGAACCAAACCCAACAACAGCTTCTTGCCCACACTTGATAAGAAGAGTGTCACCACAGCACTCAGGGCAGAAGAGCCATGACTTGATGCTGTGCAGTGCTTCCCCAGATCCCAGGCTGGAGACAACACATCCAGCGCTTTCTCTCAAGCGACTCCATCTGTTGCACACCCACAAGTTATTTCTATTGGTGGATGTTGAGCATGTTTCATCCTATAGTGACCTTTACCCAGCGCTGTGACAGTGGGCAGGGACCACCACTCTCTCACTTTTTAGGTGCAGTGCTGAGCCAGCTGCTAAGTGGCCAGAGTGCAGAGAGAAAGAGAGAGTGCCAACCCCAAATATTTGACCTGCCAGAAGAACTGAGCCCTGAGTCGTGGAGGACTTGGGTTTCATGCTGGGCAACTGGTCCGTGTGGCCAATGTGGGATGGCTGACCCTCTCTGAGTGCTGTGTTCCCTGCACTTTAGACAACAAAGACTGGCTGCTGTTCTCACGATAAACTCACTAGAAAGAGGACCAGGACTGGGTGTCGTCGGAGCTCACTGGTTGATCTAGACGGGCTGGCCAGGAAGCCTCTCTGCACTTCCCCAGCCCAGTGCCAGGATTACAGGCACATTACTGTCACATCTGGCTTCTTACATGGAGGCCGGGGACCAGAACTGGAATCCATCATCCTTGCACAGCAAGTACTCTACTGACTAAGCCATCACCCCAGCCCCTCACATCCCAGAGTTATGAAATGGTACATCTCTGATGTGGTTAGAAAGTAAGTTAGCAGTCTTTTTCTGTGAAAGTACATAATTCTTGAGTTCAGTTCATAAGTTTGTTAAAGCAACACAGATTCCCCGAGAGGCGGCAAGTCTCCCCCGAGAGGGAGGGAAGGGATGCTGAAGACCAGCAGGTCCAACAGTTCCTCAGCAGGACTGTCTCCCCTTCTGCTTCCCTGGGACTGCGCTTAGGAGGGTGTCAAAGAGCAGATGACCCTTCCCTCCCTAGGAACAAGTAAAAAAATAAAATAAAGAATTCCAAGGCCCCAATTTCTGTCCAGTGTCTCCGTCTCTGGACAGCTAAGCTGTGAGGGTCATGCTACTCTGAGGCCTGACAGCTTTAAGGAGAACAAGGGGGGCGAGGGAGAGCGTGAAGGAGGTTCTAGGTCTTGGCAGTTGGACACGGCCTTTTTGAGACAAGCAAGCTATTGTTTCCTAAGCCCCCCTCACTTCCAGTGCTTAGCCAGGGAACAGCATAGGCAGGGGAAAAGAAGAGGTTTTAGGGAAGGGCCCAAGAGAGATAAAAATAGCCCTGGCTTCAGAGTGGAAATCTAACCCCCGTTGAGGATACTTCCAGACAGTTTTCCTATGGCCAATCACTACAAGAAACTCTGGCATACCAAGGGCGTCCTAAGAACAGTGTTAATACAACAGAACCATGAGGCCTTCCAGGGGGCCCTGGAAGCCAGAGCAGGCATGGCTTTGGGTCTACCACAAACCCTTCATCTTGGCTTAGAGAATTTCTTTCCCCTCAGATCCCAGCTCCAAGTCCCCAGTCCTCTGAGGGGAGCTGTCCCAGGGCAGCTCACTCACCAGAGTCTCTTCTGGGTTCCCATTAGGTATCTCTACCACTCTCAGGGCAGGATCCACCTTCACCTTGGCTCGGGCCATGAACTGGATGACAGAGGAACTGTCCTGTGGAAGAAACAACACAATTCATGAGACTGTCCTCAAATGACATCGAGAATGATTCCC
This sequence comes from Cricetulus griseus, assembly GCF_003668045.3. NCBI lineage: Eukaryota > Metazoa > Chordata > Mammalia > Rodentia > Cricetidae > Cricetulus > Cricetulus griseus. The sequence goes on along the minus strand of NC_048597.1, from coordinate 225,950,224 downwards.
CCATGAGAGGGGCTATGCAGAGCTGAGCTCTCGGGGTCCCACGAAGATTCCAAATGCATTTCATCACTAAACTAGCGGCTTCCCATCACAGGTGCCCATGCAGACATGCGCTTCCAACCTCTCTTGAGAATTCCTTTGGATGATGGAGGGCATGTAGTTACCATTGCGTTTGCCAGTAAGGAACACATGCAAGCCTGTGTGCTGTGGTTTCCCAGTGGTTAGGGCCAGATAGCTGGTGATTGATACTGACATATTCACAGAGAGCGGAGGATAAATAAAACTGTTTAATTGCGTGCAACAAATCCCAGCCTGGCATTCCCCAGAAGGCATCTGAATCCCATTTTCTAGTCATCTTCTTGCCCTGACCACAGTCCTCAAAACCATGAAGGCTTAGTTATTCTTAACTCTTTCTTTGCTTTGAATGAAGCTCTCTGGAGGCTGAAGCCATTGAACATCCGAAGAGGGTATCTGACGGAATGACGATGGGGTGTGGTAAAGCAGGAGAGATAAACATCTAGTTTATAAATCAGGTCTAAGGGGCAAAGGGGTGGGGAACCTCCCAGACTCTGCCTGTTGGCAAAAGCAGTTGGAAGCCTTGCTGTAGGCTCAGTTTCAAAGCCACAACCCAGATAACAGGCACATGGCTCTAAAGCAGGGATGGAGAAGATGAGGGCTGGCAAAATTCAGGCCTCAGGAAAGGCCAGTGTTCCAGGCCGGATAGGGTCTTGCTGATTGTGGAGTCTCCTCGCTGTCCCTGCGGGATGGCTGGGCTCTCCCATCCAGGTATCTTTAGTTTCCCCATCTGTTCTGACTGAGTTCCTCTGTCACTGGAGAAAGCCACTATGGTTCGTACATGTCCCTAGAATTCAAGTGTTGGCAATTCAATCCCAGAGCCATGTGCCTGCGTGTGGAATTCAGGGCTAGGCTTCTGGCAGTTAGATTAGGCAAAGTCAAGAGGGTGGAGTGTCCATGAGCTGTGTGGCACTTTCCTGGGATTGAGACGTTTTCTCCAAGAGGAGTAGAGGTTCATGTGATGCAGGAGGTAAAGGCGAGGTCACATGTCTGGGAAAGTGAAACTAGACAGATTCTGGAAGCTTCTCCCAGCCTTATAAAAGGAGTAAATAGCTGCTGGGAAAGGGGGGACCTGGAGAAGGGGACCCCGACCAGCTGTGGTGGAGCGGCCTGCATGCAGGGCACAGAGCTCAGGCTGTAGAGTCTTTGGGGTGCCACCTATACCAGGGTGGGCCTTTCAGTGATGCAGGGGCTGATTGCTGTTTTGCATCATCCTAGCTCCTCTAAGTGACTGCTCATCCACACTCCTGTAGAAACCACAGTAAATAATCATTGGGTCAGGGGTTGGAGAGATGGCTCAATGGTTAAGAGCACTGACTGCTCTTTCAGAGAACCTGAGTTCAATTCCCAGCAACCACATGGTGGCTCACAACCATCTATAATGAGATCCTGGTGCCTTCTTCTGGTGTGCAAGCATACATGCAGATAACTGTATACATAATAAATAAATAAAATCTCAAAAAAATAATCATTGGGTCACCAAGTTGGACTTTGGTCCAATTGTTACTTTGGTTTGTTGTGGATTTCCATTCAGAGGTGAGTCTCTCTCTCTCTCTCTCTCTCTCTCTCTCTCTCTCTCTCTCTCTCTCTCTCTCTCTCGTGTGTGTATGTGTGTGTGTGAGAGACAGAGAGAGACAGAGAGAGAGAGACAGAGACAGAGAGAGAGAGAGAGAGAGAGAGAGAGAGAGAGAGAGAGAGAGAGGTCTCCAGGAAAAGTCTTTCACACAATGCTGTGGTGGCAGTTTTCTAAGAGGAGAGATCTGGGCTCTCACAATGTGAGGTCCCTCCTGTTGTGCCACCCGCAGCGTGAGGCCCTCACCAGAGACCAAACCTATGCACCACACCCTTGAACTTCTCAAGCCTCCAGGCCATTGAGACAAAGGAGCTTCCACTATTTACACATTATTTGGTCCCGTGTTCCCTGTGATACTAACAGAAAGTGAGCAACACCATCTCATGATCCGTTGTCAGCACTGACCTACACTGGATAAACAATGAAGGCCTCTCTCTAGACGTAAGTTCCAAGGGGACCCTTTGCTCATCACCCAGGAACCACGGAGACTACCCTGGAGTGGCATAAGGGGGATTTTGATGGTGCACTTTACCTGGGGGTTGTGTAGAAATTATTGTTCTACAGCTTAAGGATTTATAAACATGCGTCACTTGTCTGAATTAATGAACTTTAATATGGTATTTCCAGACACTCTCAGGAGTGCTGGGCTCCTTCCTGTGTGTGAGATCCACTTGAATTGCAGAACTATATATGCATTGGTCAAATCTAACATTGTTATTAAAATTAATGCTAATTTCGTATCTTTAGTGTTTATGTGTATGTGCGCATGAGTGCATGTGCCTGAAGAGGCCAGAAGAGGGCGTTGGCTCCCCTGGAGCTGGAGTTACAGGCGGCTGTGAGTCACCATGTGGGTGTTGGGAACTGAGCTCTGTCTGATCCTCTGGGAGAACAGTCAGTGCCCTTGACTGCGGAGTTATCTCTCTAGCTCTCCCATTTTCTTTATCACCCCTCCTTCAGAAAAATCCATGATAAGATGCTCCTTGGAGGACGGTGGTTCAAAAGAGTATCTCTGTTTCATAAAATCTTCTAGCAATTTAAGAGTTTTTGAAAGTTTAGTTTCATGTATCCCCTATTTGTTTTACATTTAATTAACGACATAATTAATTTGTACGGGAGTGTTGGGTTTCATGTACAGGCCATAGCCCACATGACAGGTCAGTAAACGACTTTTGTTGGTCAGTTTCCTCCTCCCATCATGTACATTGTGGGGATGGAACTTTTGTAGACGGGGTTGGCAGCAAGCGCCTTTACCACTGAGCCAGAAAGCCGTCCTCTGATACGCATTTTCTGTTATGAACAATCATTATCACCACCCTAGATAGTAACGGTGATAATGACTGTTAGGTTAAAGGCCACTTAGATGAAGGGCTGGCATACAGCAGGCCCCTGGTGCCTGTGAAGAAGGCCTTAGGGACACTTCCAAAGAAATCCTATCCTGTGATGATTTAAAAAAATCAGACCCAACATTTCAAGTGAAAACTAGTTGAGGTTAAAACAATAAAACCTCAAATTCCCTTGTCTGGAGCCAGACCTTGGGGTCAAAGGAAAATAAACACAACTCTAGGCTGAGACCAGCCACAAGATCTGTGTTGATCCAAGTCCTTGGGACCAGTGGCCTGAGGGCCATCTGGTCGACTCCCTAAAGGCTCTGTGTTAGGGTCCAAGCTGGAAACACTGTTTCAGACTCAAAAGGCAGCTGGGTCCCATGTGGCTCCCAAGTCAGTCCTGCCACAGGCTGCACTCTGGACCTAAGTTTCTGCTGCAGGGCCACACAGAGGAGCCTCCAAGGCCCTGTGTGACATCCCAGGCTGTCACCTCCCTTGCATGAGGCTCCATTGGTTTGGGTGACTCAACAACAGTTACTGGGGATATGGTCCTTGGTAAATCTGGGAGGATGGTTATTCAAAAGAATATTTTTGTTTCACAAAATCTTCTAATAGTTTTTTAATTTTGGTTTCATGCATCCTCTATTTTACATTTACTTAATGGCTTAATTAATTTTGTGTGGGAGTGTTGGGGGTCATGCCCAGGCCATAAGTCTCACTGGTCACTAGAGAGAGATGCTGAGTAACCAGCTTGGAGCTGCTCACTGTTACACTCAGCCCCCGTGACTGAAGGCTAAGTAGCAGCCATGGGCAGAGGGTGAAGAAATGGCAGAGTGGTCTTCTCTGTCAGTGCCATCACTCTGGGGACAAGTGAGTGCCACGGGAAAGACAACTGTCAGCAGCACTGGCTAAGACAGGCAGGCAAGTATGCAGCTTCAGGGACCCATGCAAGGCAGGGACTCCTTGGAAGAAGACAGTGGAGTATAGCTCATACCGAGCTTCCTCTAACATTGTCCTATAGAAAAGTGGGTACACCAGGGAAACCCCGAGTGTGAGCCCAACTTCTCCAAACCAGTTTCCAAACTAGGGAACCCAGATGGTGTCTAGCTTTCTATAGTATGTGGAGACTGCAAAAGCTACAGAGAGATGAGGGAAAACATAGAGCAGAGCCAAACCCCATCCCCCGTGCCTGCATCTTCGCCAGCTGGCACACCACTGCTGGGTCTAATTAAAAGCTGACCATGAGATGGTTCTTATGGTACTCACGCGTGAATTGCTTTATACACATCATGCACAATTAGTCTTTTCAAATAAAAATACATAGGAAGTCTGAGGCTAACACGTGTATTTTACCTTCATGACTAATTATTTCTATAACATGTTGTAGCACAAAGCTGCTCACACTCAGGATGCTCTTATCTTAGTAAATCACAGTAAATCTCTTAGTAAATCACAGGGCCACTGTAGGGAAAGATCTGTGTGCCTGTGCCGCTAACCATGCCCGTTTTGGGCATGTGGAATAAAGGGCTGAGAGAGGGGGCACTTACTTGCTTTCAGGGTTCCGATCAGGTCTCGAAAGACTGCAAAGACTAACCTGCGTTTTTGGTTTCTTGTGTAAGTAATTTGCCACAATAAATAATCATCATTATCCTTATTCCATGTACATTATATTCTCCTCAACAGGCCACTGATTTGCCGACAGAGATTTGGAACCATGTTTGATAAACTCACAGCAGCAAAGTGATCTGTGGCTCATAAGTCCAACTTCTTTGAGGGATCATTTGAACAAACAATCTGGCTCCCTGCTTGTTAGTGTAAATAAAGTTTTATGAGGAACACAGCCGTGCCCTGGATTTGAGTATTGTCTATGGCTGCTGGCAGAGTTGAATGGTTGTAAATGACTTAATTAGCCTCTGTGCCACATGCACCCTGGTGTAGCTGTGAACATGGATGGCCCAACACAAAACCAACTTACTTAAAACATTGAGATTGTTTGTCAGTTTTGTAAGTCAATAAACAGTCTCAAGCCTGACTTCATGTATGACCATAGTATGTCACAATGTCAAAAGGTTGAACATTCGTGATTCTGGCCCATAAGGCCTAAAACAGCTCTTGCTATCTCCTGACAGAAAAGGCTGACCAATCTTTGATCAAACACAAAACACAGTGCCCAGATCAGCAGAAATTGTGAGCTGTGTCAGAATGGCAGCATCTTAGGCTCTATGAGGTGTCTGTCTGTCTGTCTGTCTGTCTGTCTGTCTGTCTTTCATGTATACAGTGTTCTGCCTGCATGTACATATACAGGCCTGAAGGGGGCACCAGATCTCATTACAGATGGTTGTGAGCCACTATGTGGTTGCTGGGAATTGAACTCAGGACCTTTGGGAGAGCAGGCAGTGCTGTTAATCACCAAGCCATCTCTCTAGCCCATAATCTGAGCTTTTATAAACTCAAGAAGGAACACACACACACACACACACACACACACACACACACACACACACACACACACACACACGCGCGCGCGCGCGCGCGCGCGTGTGCGCACGCGTGTTTGATTTTTTTTTTTTTTTTTGAGTCAGGGTTTCTCTGTGTAGCCCTGGCTGTCTTGGAACTCTGTAGACCAGGTTGTCCTGGAATCAGAGATTCATCTGCCTCGACCTCCCAAAGACATGCACTACCACACCCTACCCCAGTGCTAGCCCCCCCAAAAACCTAAAGAATGGCAAAATGGATGGGCAGATGAGAATACGGGTACAGATGATGATAGGCCAAGTATGCATGGAGTGAGGTCCCAGCATTCCACATTTCTAATAAACTTTCAGGGGACACCAGTCCTTGGATTAATCTTGAACACTGAGTGTTTGACACTGTTTCTTGGCAACACCTGGTGGCAGAATCACCAGTGGTGCTTATGGATTAAGTTTGACAAAGCGCAGCCTGAGTGTCTTGGGGAACTGATCCCGGGGGTTCTGGGTAGCCCCCAATAGCACAATCCGGGGACTCACCTTTTTCAGTATTTCCGTGTTCAGCAGCATGTACAGGTCGATAGTGCGGCTCTCTTCTCTAGGGAGAGCGCTAAGGTTGCAGCGCACTGTTAGACAGAAACTCCCTGGCTTCTCACAGTCCTGAAGAGAAAATATCCAGATAGAATTAAGAAACAGACATCATCCAAAGCCGTCTACAGAGCAGAGCATCCATTATGGCGACCTTGGCGATTGCAGGATAAAGAAATCTAGAGGAAGAGGTGGGGCCTGGGGAGTGGCTGACGGCAGACCCCGCCCAGGATTCCATCCCCAGCTCCAAAACATGAAGTATAATAGGAATTAGGCCTGTTCAGTCACCGAATATATATGTCCCATAAAGTCATTTATAAAAAATGTGATTTTTTAAACAAATATGCAATGTGGGGAGGGGTTGTGTAACCTGAACTATTCTCTGATTTCTTCTGTTTAAAACCATATCACACAATTCTATTACTGTATTTAGCATATAAATTGTATTGCTTTAAAGAATAACTTAAAAAAATAACAACTATAACATACCCCACCAAAAGTCCCCAAAGCTAAAGATGTAAATATTGCTCTGTCACTGCCAGAAGGTGGTGGAAGGATTTCAGACCTGGTGGGCACTAGGGCTGTGTTTGATAGTCTCTGGGGGAGTCTACAACTTGGCAGAAAGTGGTTCTGTGGTTAATCCTACTGAAAGGTTGTATCTCAAAAGGAGAATCAATTCTCAAAAAGAAACATTTACATATCCTGATGTACTTTTATGAGCTTTGAACAAGAATACTTTCCAGTTATGTCCAATTCTGTGTGAGCACATCATATACCTATTTCCAGTGGGACCTTAGAGAACATAAGAGCCACAAGACTCTCCAGGGAGACCCATAGACTGCCAAGGGAAAGTTTATTCCCAATGACCAGGAGGAATTTTCCTTTTCTGTTTTGAAGTGTATCTTTGTTAGCATGTATAGGTAAGTATGTATATGCCTGTGTGAAGCTTCTCTTTCAGGGGACATTTTCAGCCTGACCTGGAGTTGTATGTTGCACACAGCCAGGTATCACTATATCTAATTGTCCCCTACGACCTTTAAAACGATGGGCCACCATTGACACGGGTACCAATGGTCAGCTTGACATAATCTAGAATCCTAGGAAGGCAGTCCTGATGAGAGACTGTCTAGATCAGGGTGGCCGTGAAGGGCTGTCTCCATTATGCTGATGGCTGTGGGAGACCTGCCACTGTGGGTGGCCCCATTCCTAGGCAGGGTGTCCTGACTGTGTGAGAGTGGAGACAGTGAGCTGAGTGCAAGCAGGAATGTTAATTCTTTCCTTTCCATTTCTTTGCTGGGGATGCAAGGTGACTGAGTGTCCTGTGACTTCCTCATGGACTGTACCCTGGGAACTGTGGGCTAAAATTAACCCTTTTTCTCCTAAATCACTTATGCCAGGGTGTATTTGTCATAGTAAAAAGAAACGAAACTGAGCTGGTATGCAAGTGAAAAAAACGGAAATCCAAACCTCTAACATCATCTCTGAGGGGGTGGGAGATGTACAGAAGGGAGGGTGGGGTGTGCTTAGGCGGAAGTAAAGAGCCAAGAAAATGTAATCTGGATTTGGGAAAGGGGGCTTTGGAAAAGCCCTGAGGGGTTAAAATGGTAAAAAAGGATTGTAGTAAATATCTTGATATATTCCATGTTTTCTCCTGGAGGACCACCCTGGTCATGCTACAGAACATTTTGTCACCTTCAATGTTTCTGAACTCCTTATACTCAAACTATTCTTCTATTCTTGGCTCCTTTCATTTAGTGTAATTTCTGTGAGACTTGCTTATGTTATATAGTGTATGGAACACAAGTAGTTATATTTTATTTTTCATTGTTCTATTACATTCCTGGGTATGACTATGCATAACTGTTTACTCATTAACGCTGTTGATAGGTATCAGAATTGTTCTGATTTTGGCAACTATAAAATTGCTTCAAACATTGCTATGTCTTTGAACAACACATGCATTCACTTCTTGGAGACAGACCCAGAAAGGCACGTTTAATTTTAATAGAAATTTCTAGGAGGTTTCGCCGGTGTGTTGTGTAAGAACTATGGCACTTTTGTAGATTCCTTCTAGGAGGGGAAATCATTTACATCCTGCTTGGTGGGCTGTGGAGTTTTTCATATAACGTTTTGACTGAAACCCTAGGCAGAAAAATAGGATTTGATCACAGTCCTTGAGTCTTTTTGAGTCAGCAAAACCATATTTGAGAAATAAGAAATGCCAAGCAGAAGACTGGCCTCTTGTCTCCAATGTACCTTCCCTGTGAGCCCACACCTTCATGGTCCCAGTCACTAGGTAATTTCTTACCAACACTTTCCTTCCAGATTTGGTGAAGAAAGCAAATATGGTGTGGAAGATATTTTCTTGTTCTTGAGGGATGACGCAGGGAGTTGGGTTCCTTTGGAAAGAGCAGCTGCCCTTCTCCTGGCTCACCTGGAAATGGAAAGGGACCCGTGAGAACAAGCAGGCAAACCCATCTAGAATTACCGCCCCCCCAACATACACCCACCAGCAGCAGAGCGCAGTCTCCCCTACACCATTCTCTAGAAGGCAAGGCTGTTTGGTGAGACAGGATCTCATCTGTGTTTTCTAGTCTGGCCTTGAACTCCTGGGTTCGAGATAGCCCCCTGCCTCAGCCTGCCTAGCAGCCACAGGCTAGCACCACAGCTCTGGCCGAGAAGTGTTTGAGGCAGAAGTTATGACAGAAAATGTGGCTATTAAGTCCTCAAATAACTGAGCTGAGATGTGACATGCAAAGGAACAGCTCTAATCCCCCAAGCTCATTTACATAATTCCTTTCAGACAGCCATTTATTTATTTATTTATTGTCAAGGTTTTTTCCTTTATTTAAATTAGAAACAATCTCCAAAGTCTGGCACATCATTTGGACCAGGACCTAGGCCCTCCCCCGGGTGTCTAGGCTGAGAGAGTATCCCTCCCTAGGGAATGGGGTCCCAAAGTCCATTCCTACACTAGGGATAAACACTGTTCCACTGCCAGAGGCCCCATAGACTGCCCAGGCCTCCTCATTGACACCCACTTTCAGGAGTCCTATGCTGATTTCCCAGCTATCAGTCTGGGGACCATGAGCTTCATGCTCATGCTTTCTGTGGTTTCCCTTTGCTCATCACTCCTCCCTCTCTACAACTGGATTCCAGGAGTTTGGCTCAGTGCTTAGCTGTGGGTGTCTGCCTCTGCTTCCATCAGCTACTGGATGAAGGCTCTAGGATGGCACATAAGGTAGTCACCAATCTCATTATCAGAGAAAGGCATTTAAGGTAGCCTCTCCACTATTGCTTAGATTCTTAGTTGGGGTCATCCTTGTAGGTCTCTGGACATTTCCCTAGTACTAGATTTCTCTTTAAACCTACAATGGCTCCCTCTATTAAGGTCTCTCTTTTCTTGCTCTCCTCTATTCTTCCTGAGACTCAGTCTTCCTGCTCGCTCATGTCCTCTTCCCTCCTCTTCTCCCCTTCTCTATCTCCAGACAGCCATTTAGGAGGCAAAGTTCAAGTCACTTGTTAACAGGGTCAAGAGCCCTAGTTTGGAGCTCAGCTCTTCTGGGACTTTAGGTCCTTCAGAATATAAGCGGGCCTCATGCATAGCCCACTGCTAGAAGTTTCTAGAATGTTGCATGGAGCCACCAGGATGCTGTAAAACCCCTTAAGATCTTGAGGGGTGAAAAGGGCATCAAGCATTTCTCTGGGTCCTTATTCCTGTTTCCAACTGGAGTATTAGCCACATGGTGGTACCTGAGATTTGGATGTGTGGACTCTTGCCCTTAGCTCGTCTCTTTTCACTCTCAAGTATGTGGGACTCCCCCTCCCCTGCTTGTCCCTTGAGTGGACAGTGCTGACAGGCCCAGAGAACACAGCCTTCTGCACAGAAGCTCAGGTGAAGACCCCCGGGCCTGGCCATCATCCCACACATCTGGTCTGTACCTAGAAAGGCTCTGAGCCTTCTAGTACAGACACACTGACCCCCAGTGCTCTGAAAACTGGTGCTTTTGGGGTTCCAGGTAGGGAGAGGAATCTGATTGCCAACCCACCCCAGCTGGTTTCACACAAGAGCCCCCAGTGGGAGAAGATGGTGCTGACACTGGAAACAGATGCCAGCAGAGACAGGCAGGGGCTAGGAGTGGCAGAGAAGGGGGTGAGAAACAGTTCAGACCTTGGTATCAACCTGGAGGGGCAGAGTCATAGCTCAGAACTCAACTTTTTCTTCCACAGGGCATCTCTGAGGTGGCGTGTGAACAGGGAAATGGTGGTCAGGCCATCTGATGCCTTGTGACAATGTGCCCCTGGTGGAATGTGGAGTTAGGAAGCAGAGAGCAAATTCTAGTGGATGGAAATCTTGACTATTGTGCCCCAACTGTGGTTATATGGGAATCATTTTAATCAGGAAATAACCTGCCTTTCTGGGAGGCGCAGGGTGGTATTGTTTCACCAAGAGAATGAAGGCTCCTGAGGTCTCCATAAGGTCTGATCTGGAGCAGCTAAAATCCAGCCACTCAGTCCCTGACCAGGGTCACCGAAGGGAGGTGCTTCTCTAGACAGGACGGGTAGGTCACAGTCACAGACAGTAGCATGCAAGACCAGCTCTGAACGTCTTTCGACTTTTAACACTCTATTCACAACAGTCCCATGGGACAGGGCCCTAACTAGTGCCATTTTAAAGATGGGAAACACAGGAAGACAAGAGGAAGGCGGAGCAGCAGAAGAGCCCTTGCGAGCAGGCCATACCCCAGTACCCACAGCCCAGCACTAGGTACAGGGGCAGAGGATGGAGTGTGGTGGGAGTCGGGGAGGGCAGTCATCCATCTTCTTTGTACCCAGAATTCTTCATGGTGACTCATTTTGCCTCCCGGAAAAAAAAAAAAGGCTGACTCCTGGCCAGCCCATGGGAGGTTCGAGTGCCTGCAGGCTGGGAGGCCAGGCCACGCTGTCTCTGGGGTTGGAAGGGGAACAGAGCACCCTGGAATGTTGTTTTTGGATGGCCATTCCCAGATCAGGCAGTCCTTGGCCTTGGCTGACAGATAAGGGACTTGAGGCCTTAGGTTCGGTGACTGGTCCAAGGTTACGTGGTTGGCTGTTTGCAGCAGCCCTAACCCAGCAAAAGGAACTCAAAGAGCAGACAGCACCCCACACACATTCCTTTCACCCGTCTTCCATCCTCACTCTCCCTCGCATATCACTAACAGTACACCCCCAATGCTTTTACATGTGAGGAAAAAACCCAATTCTTTTCTTCCTGGGGCTGGCTTATTTCATTTAACATGATAGCCTCCGACCATCCTTTTTCTGTGTTTGATGAAGTTTACTGACCTTTAAGGTTGAACAAACCTCACTACGTCTACACAACACACCTCCTGTATCTTCTATTTTTATGTCACCTAGGTAGGTTCTATAATTTGACTACCGAGAACAATGTAGCACACTTTAAATGTGTGCATCAGTGTCTGTGTGTGTGCATGCAGAGGCCAGAGGACAACCTTGTCGTGCCCACAATACCATCTCCCTCCTCTGAGACAGAGGCTCGGTGGCCTGGAACTTACCAATTAGACTAGATGGCCTGGCTGGTGACCCCCAAGGATGATCCTCCCGCTCCCATCTCCCCAGCGCCAGAATTATAAATGTGAGCCTACACCCACGTTCTTATGTGAGGGCTGGGGAGGGAACTCAGGGCCTCTGTGTATAGGTGAGCTCTTTACCACTCGGAGTTGCCTCCCCTGCCCCACAGACACATACACACTTTGTTTTTGTTTTCTGTTTTGAGACCAGGTTTCTCTGTGTAGCCCTGGCTGTTCTCAAATTCACTCTGTAGACCAGGCTGGCCTTGAACTCAGAGATCCAGCTGTCTCTGCCTCCTGAGTGCTGGGATTAAAGACGTGCACCACCATGTCCAGTTACACTCTTGAATACTTGAATACCAGTGGTACCTGGCTATAGCCCAGCTCTGTTGCCTCATAGACATGACAACTTGGGTCTCCAGGGCCTTGGTTTCCTCACCCATAGAATTAGCACAGTGGCCTACATGGCTACTCCCAGGAGCTGATCCCATGCTTCTAGGATCATATATATGTCTTCCTTGGAGCATGGGGGCACCTAATGTTTTTGTAAAAATACTTCTCTGTGTGTGTGTGTGGAGGGAGGGAGACATGTGTGCCATGGTGCGTGTGCAGAGGGAGACCAGAGCTGGCTCTTTCCTACCATGTGGGTTCTGGGAATCTAACTCGGGTCACCAGGCTTAGTAGCAAGTCTCTTTACTCACTGAACCATCTTCTCAGCCTAGGGTCACCTTATCTTCCATTCTGCAGACAAACAATCGTTGAGCCCCCACCCCACTTGCTGGTTAGTTTTGTCTACGTGACACAAGTTAAGGTCTATCTGGGAAGCTGAAGTTTAGCCTTGAGCAAGCACATCGGGAATTTTCTTGATTAATGATTGGTATGGGAGGGCCCAACCCACCGTGGGCAGTGCCATCTCTGGGCTGGTGGACCTGGGTGCTTCATGGCTGAGCCATGGGGAACAAGCCAGGAACAGTACTCCCCCATGGCCTCTGCATCAGCCTCCAGGTTCCTGCTGGACTTCCTGCCCTGACTTCCCTCCACAATGGACTGTAAGCTGTAAGCCAAACAAACCCTTTCCTTCCCAAATTGCTTTTGGCCATGGATGCTTATCAAAGCAACAGAAGCAAACTAGAATTTTCTTAAGTTGCCTCTAATGGTCTTTGCTCAGAATCACAGGACAATGAAGCGTCCTCCCATTGTTACACCAAGCACCACCCCGCTCATGCTCTACAGCCTCATCTTTGCTGGCTGAGGGCTCTGTGGCCTCTGCCTTTTGCTCACCTCTGCCCACTCACTCTTGTACTTTCCCAGACTTCGCCAGCCCCAAAGCTTCCCACGACAGGGCTGTTCCTCGGCAGGACCCCTGGGAGTCAGCGGAGGTCCATTGGAATTTGCACAGAAGAACTTACCAAACCCACAGCCGGGGACAAGAGGACATGGGAGGCATTGTTGAGGCTGGATCCTGCTGAGGCAGTTATTGAGGGTTTTTTGTTGGTATCTGCCCCCTGAAACCTCTGACCCCAAAGAAAACACTGTGTAAGCTGAAGCCAGGAGATGGTGGTGACACAGGAGACTGTTAAAAGCCCATGCTGTGCAGTCCAAGAAGACACGAGTATCACATGGGAGGGGTGGACAGTCATCTTGGGTGAGTGGCTAAAAGCCGCTAAGGTGTCAGAGGATAGTGTCATGTCTACTCCAAGTGGTCTCACTTCATGAAACATGGGGCTCGAAGCCTGAAGCGAGGCTCCCATCCTGGTGATGGTACTGCCAAGGAAAGTGGCCCTTCCTCTGTCCCCCGGTGAAAAGGATGATGCTACATGCTGTGCTCAGAGGAAGCAGGATGCTTCCATGTATGACGCTCAGGACCACAACATACGTTATGGCTCTGGAGAAGCCGCTTGCCTTGCTGTTGGGCTAGCCTTGGAGGGCTATAGCTTTTCTACTCACCTCCATACCAGGCTTGTTTTTCTAGCTCCATCCTCAACCCGTCTCCCTGGGTGCCAGGTGTAGTTTTCGGGCCTCTCTATGCTGAGTCCAGATGTAAAAGATAACCCTAGTTCACACGAGGCACCATTGTAACAGTTGGGACACACGCTGGATTCTTGCCACACCCATGTGAAGGGAGTACTGTCCTCAGAATGGAGACCTCATGATTGCCAAAATGGGGGCTCAAAAATGATTTAGCCAGGCGTTGCTAAAGTTCTCCTAACTGATGTTTCTCTAGCACCCTCCCACAGCCTCCCAAGTGAGTTTTCAGAATGTGAATACAATGTGTGAGGGTGCCGTCTGTGCTGGGGATAGTCAGCATGCTCTCTGTTAGCCGTCTCCCTGCACCTCACCTCTCTTCAACCATTTCTCCTTCCTCTCCCTCCCCCACCCCTCCCAGGCTCTGATGAAGGCTGGTTCGCCCACTACTGTGACATCACCTTCCACCTGGTGAGAACTTGTGCATTTTTTTTATTCCATGTCTGGTTCACTTCATCTAATGTAATGTCCTCCTGTTTCGGCCTCATCGCCACAGATGACAAGGTTTCACTTTTGCTAGGGCCAAACAATACTCCATTGTTAAAATGGGCTGGTGCTGAGAGTGCAGTTGGGGAGTTGACCTGGTTTAAGAGTAAGATAGACGTTTCTCAGAGGCGTGCCAGGCAAACTGTGACACTGGGTCTCTATTTGTCACCCACACTTTGCAGGTGTGAGGGTCTGAGAGCTTAAGGTAGCCTGCCCTGTGCCGGTAGCTCTGAGAGCTTTCGAAGCCCAACTCTCGGAACCTGCGGGGTGTTCCCTGCCCCATTCCGTTTCTGAAGTGCCCAGGCTCTGCAGATGGTGCTCTACCCACTGAACTCATCCTGACCACTACAGTCTGTTCATCCCCAGCCTCAGAGCAAGCTTCCTGCTGTGACACAAACCTTTTCTATAAATTCCTCCCCTGACCAGGAAGGCAGCCCCTATCCTGACTCAGGGGACCTGGCTGGCTCCCATGGATCTTGAGGAGAGGGAGGAAATCCAGGGAGAAAGGACGAACAAAGCCTAAAGGTGCACACAGTAACCTTGAGTTCAGCCTGGGACAAGCATCAGATCAAGGTAGGAGAGTCAGAGGGTGCAGAGGGCTGATGCTGTGGTGTAAACGTGCCCCCCACATTGGCAGGTTGTTGTACCTGGAGATGAGACCTTAGATGGGGCTCTACTGTCATAAATGAATTAATCCGTTCAAGCCCCATGGGGCTGGTGGGTTGGTCTATCTATCTATCTGTCTGTCTGTCTGTCTGTCTGTCTGTCTGTCTGTCTATCCATCTATTTATCATCTATTTGTTTATTTTTGAGACAGGGTCTCACTGTGTAGCCCTGACTGGCCTAAAAGTCTCTATGTAGACCAGGCTGGCCTTGAATTCCCAGAGCTCTACCTGCCTCTGCTTCCTGAGTTCTGGTTTTGAAGCTGTACACTATGCGGTGTGCTAAGATAGCTGTCATAGCAGGTGACCCGCCCCCACCACTACTCTTCGACAGGAAGTCCTCGAGGGGCAGTGCCAGCACCGTGCCCTTGACTTTGCAGCTTCCTGAACCACCTGCCACACAAACCTCTGTTCTTGATGCTGTTATCCACTTCGCACAACGGAACAAGGGCCTTGTAAGCAAATCTTAGGAGTGTGTGTGTGTGTGTGTGGGGGGTTCTGTACATGGACGTGGGAGCCAGTGGAGGACCTGAACCAAAGAAGGGTGTGTGTGACCCGAGGTGTGTGAATTAACCCGCCTCAGGGCTAAGGAGCCAAGTCTACGCAGGCCTGCAGTATCTTTGCACATCTTTTTCTCTTCTTTCTTTGTTTCTACATTGCCCTGGCTGGCTTGGAACTCACTATGTAGACCCCGCTGGACTTGAACTCACAAAGACCTACCAGCTCCTGCCTTCTGAGTGTGCACCAACACATCCGGCCTTTTAATGAGCATTTTAACTGTGCATCTGAGGGCTGGATGCCCTTTGTATCAGCTTCAGCCTACTCCCCTGATCACACACCCTGCTGGCTGGGGTGTCACACAGCATGTGCCTGGCTCCACACCTCCTGTGAACAGTCAGCGATAGGCAAGCTGAAGCCTGAATGAAGTGAGCGTCACCCAGGAGCTCTGCTTGGAGTCACCCTCGATGCAGCCCTTGGGTGAGCAAAGTAACTGAGAGCTGACTGGATCGATGAGCAGCACAGGTTCAATTTTTTCAAGAACATGTGTTTCCTGTTAACTCTCCCTTCTCTGTCAGCCGATATTCTGTTCCGTTACTTCCCTGGGCCACTTTTCCCCCCATGTCACATTACATAATCACAGCTGATGGCAACTGGGTAAACATGACCAGCCCCACGACTTAATTGCTGGGCCTCTCTGAATTCTCTGAATTCACACGCACTGAGATGGGAAGCCTGGAGAATGTTTTGAATGCCAGCTAATTCAGTTACCAACTACCTACCCTGGGAATGGTGATAACAGAAGACATGGTGACCCCCCTCCACCATGAGGGGGTTACTGTGCTCCACAACGGCTGTGATGATCTTCATTTTGAGGATTCGCCATAATGCTTAAGAAATTGGTTCATTACACCCGACCTAACCTAAATAAGTCAATTACATTCTGTTCCATTCAGCAAAAAGGGAACGACATGTACACTCTTGTGTCCCATTTTATATCTTGTGTTAATTACATCACTGTGAATGACTACCAGGTGTTTCTTGGTATTGTCTGACGAATAGTAAAAGACGACGTCATTTTCCTAATGAGTCCTAAGACCTGCAGGCTCAGCATCCATTCAAGCTGTAGACTTGGAGCTGTAGACTTGGAGAGTCAGACACTCAAAGTCACCCCTGAGAGATTTGTTTTGCTTTTCCAGCTGTGACTGGGCGAACTTAATGCAAGCCCGGGGACCAAAATAACAGACTTGGTGGGTTCCTGATTGTGGATGCACCTAGCTGTGTGCCACCCGAGTTTTCAAAGGCTGGGAACACAGCTTCTGAGTGTCAGTGTCCCACCATTGAAAGGCAATGGGGCGCTCAGGCGTGATTTCTTACACCTTTGTGGAAGATCCTTGCTTATCAGTTTGGCATGCGACTTTGTGTATGTACACATTCCTATACATATATGTATGTGCCAGTGTGTATGTGTGTGTGTGCCAGTGTGTGTGCCATTGTGTGTATGTGTGTGTGCCTGTGTGTGTGTGCCTGTGTGTGTGTGTGCCAGTGTGTGTGTGCCTGTGTGTGTGTGTGTGTGTGCCAGTGTGTGTGCCTGTGTGTGTGTGTGCCAGTGTGTGTGCCTGTGTGTGTGTGTGTGCCTGTGTGTGTGTGTGTGCCAGTGTGTGTATGTGCCTGTGTGTGTGTGTGCACCAGTGTTTGTGTGTGGGGGGCACATACTCCAGAGCTCAAGGTCAGGGGTCTTCCATTTTTCCACCCTACTCTCGTGAGAAAGGGTCTCTCAGGGAATCTGAAGCTCACTGGCTCATCTAGACTAATTGGCCAGCGTGCTCCAGGGATTGATTGTTTTGTCCCTGCCTTCCCAGTTTGGGATTACTGGTGTACACCACCATGTCTGGTAGGAGCTGGGAGTCTGAGCTCAGTTTCTCATGCTTGTGTGCCTAGCACTTTACTGATGGAACCACATCCCAGCCCCAAGTTCTGGTCTTTCTGATACTTTGTTCTACTTGTAACTTGAAGTTTCAACACACAAACAGAATTCCAAAGAGGGAAGCTGTTCCCACCATCACAAGCTCTATGAGGGAAGCAGGAGGCTCTACCTTTGGTTAGCCCTGCCCAGTGCTTCAGATCCTTATCAACAAGGACCTCAAATATGTGGTTTTGTTGTTGAAACAGAAAGGAGAAACAAATCATAGAACAGCTGTCCACAGGCACAGCCCACTTGAAATCTGCAGTGCTGGGGACATGTCAGGACCTTCAGGTCAGGACCTACAGAAACGCCTAGTGTCCTTTAAGTCTAGAAAGAAGGAGACGGTAAGCTTATTGCACTCATTTGTTAGTGTGTGTGGCTCAGCCACAAGGACCTTCACCAGCTCACTGGCCCAAGAAAGCAAATTTAAAATCCTGAAAATGACGGAGATTTGGCTTCTAATTGAAAATCATCTTCTAAAGAAAATGCTTTTTGTCTCAGCCATTTCCCTATTCCCAAAGGCCATCTCAACACCGAGGAAAGCTGTGTTCTGTCTGTAAGGTCGGGAGGTGACTGAGACCGAAGAAGAGACAGAAAAGGAATGAGGCCTGGACATCAACACTCCGCAGGAAGCAGAGTACAGCCTCTCTGGGAGCCTGCCATCTCTTACGCTACAGGGGAATGCTTTTATTCCCACCAACTTTGGGGCTGGTTAGCACAGTGCTTTTACCCTTAGTCCCCAGCCCCTTCTCTCCCCTTTGGGGGTGATGAACCAACATGCTGGAGAATCAAGAGTGCAGGCCACACCAGGCTCCCTATAAAAGAGAATTCATTTCCATGTAATCAGAGAAAGGCAGGCCCCCAAGGAGACCCGTTTCTCAAGCACAGGATAGCCTTTACTGGAGTTAAAGTGATACAGATGGGAACTAGTTTTAGAGATGAGGTGACGCGGAGGAATTTCCAGATGTGGCTGGATTGTCTGTAGTGAGACATGGAGCGTAAATACGTCATCTGAGCCCTTGACATGCAGGCCAGAAATGCTTGCCTTCCACAGATAATGAGACTCTTTGGAAGCAGCATGGTCTGCTGATTTGGATAATGAATGACCCCGTTACCCCCACCCCTCCCCCACCCCACCCCCTGGGATACAACACAGTCCTTGGAATTGCA